>NW_015386213.1:93677-98501 GCF_001527695.2 Protobothrops mucrosquamatus | reverse complement strand
GTGATCTTGATTCTATCCCTCTGTTAATGCAGCCTAGCACTGTGTTGGCCTTTTTGGCAGCTGCAGCACACTGCTGGCTCATATTTAAGTGATTGTCCACTAGGACTCCGAGGTCCCTCTCACAGTTACTACTATTGAGCAAGGTACCCCCTATACTATACCTGTACATTTGGTTTTTCTTGCCTAAATGTAGAACCTTGCTATCATATTTCCTATTTGGTACTTCTAGCATTATATATTCAGGTTGTTTAAATTTTGATGGAATTGGGCATGGTTCATAAGAAACTAAAAGGAAGTCCAGTGTAGAATGAATCTACATTCAGACAGGGAGATACATAATTGAAATGACTATCTGATAGTAATCATATCTTATGAAAGGATTGTGAATTGAAGAATAAAGAATTCTGAGAAAGTTATGGGTATATATGTGTGAAACCTCATGAAAAAAGAAATATTTATAATTGGGGTCTTCCAATATCGTGGTTATATGTAGTAAAGCTCTGCATATGATCAACAAGCATGTCTGTCAAAGTTTTTTTCAGTCTTGAAACTACTTGCTTCTAAATAGCCATGAAGAATGCATTATCTAACTAACAATCACAAAGTACAAGATTTTATCAAATATAGGAACACGTAATTGCCAGGTTTGGTAATTGGGAATTCTGGCGTAGTCAAGACTTTAGGAAGATAATTATCATCCTCAGTTGAAACTGGAAAAAAAACAAACAACCCCAAAAATATGGATTTCATATTCATGTTGTATAAGAATACAGTAGACATATTCAAGTAGTTATCTTGTAAAGTAGTAGGAAGAAATATTTTAAAATCACTATACCAAGTTTCCTCTCTGGTTCTTCTGGCTTGGTATAGTCGAATTCTTTAGACTTTGATGGAACAGGGTTTATTTCTTTTGAAGCTGAAAAGAAATCCAGTTGAGAATTAGTTAATACAGTATCTTGAAAGGACAGTAAATGGACTCTCCATTTGGTGAGATCATATTAATATCTTATCAAATGTTTTCAAACTACTTCTTAAATAACCATAGTTTGAACCTGTAAGGGAATTGACTTCTAAAATACTCTCCAGAAAGAAAAAGACAGTTAAGTGAAAGAACAGTATTGAATATAATTTTTAAAAAGAGACATTTGAATTGTTTAGTATGAGCTACATATTATTATTTCAAGGACAATTAATTTGTTTAAGTTCTGAGTTTGCTGAGGACAATGATCTTTTGATGTCTAACATGTTTATATTGTGTGAATTTATAAACAAATTTTCCTGCATTGGCTCTCAAAATTTGAAGTTCACAACTTACTCTGACATTGTAATTAATTATATTAACTTTGTTTTCATTCACCATGGAAAAAATAAATCCCTTTCTTTTTTAATCAAGTTTTGCTTGTTTAAATATTGTCTTGCTTGTGTTTTATTGCTGGACATGAGTTAAAGAAAACTTGATTCAAAGGTATATGCATATAAATACATTAATGGCCACATCAATGCACTCACAATTAATCACATGACATAAAATTTCAGGAAAAATTGAAAAACATATTATTACCATGTTCAATAAATTTGAGTTTTGATATGGATAATTTAGAAGGGAAACTTTCTTTAGCGTAAGCTTGAAAAAAACAAAGTATATTAGGACTGAATGGTATATTTACATCCAATCTCTCAAAACTAGGTCATATGCTTTCAGTTATTGAATGTGATCATGGTTGTTATTTATTAAGATGTATTGCATAAAATATTTATTTTGCAATATGTTGCATAAGAACGAATTTGCAAAAATCTGAATAAGGCTGGAATAAGCAAAAGGTTAAGACTCCTGATATTGTATTTCATTAATGGTTTTCCAGAATTTTATAAAATTTTAATGAAGCCTGATTCTCATATTCGGGTCTTTGAAATAGCATATAATTCAAGTTCAAGAGAATATTTCATATATAATGTTGTAAATTTAAAAGAATAGATTGGTGAAAAATGAGCTAAATAATCAATTATAAACTGATCATGGAAATTCCTCTATTTTGCATATTATTATTTTTCTGTAGTAAGGCTGATTACCACAACTTTACCACTTAATTGTGACATGTAAGGCAATCCTATAAAACATTAACTCCATTTTCATATAAAGTGATAAATAATCTACCGTCTCTAAAAATGGAAATTGTTTAATTATTTTATAATTCCGCATATTATAGTTAGGACTAGCTAGGCGTGTATCGAGGAAACCTTGCTTCAAATCGGTAGATTTTGAATTCCAGAAACTGTCACATTGCTAGCTGTTATTAATGTACTTTGTACAATAAAATCACCCAAAGTTTTATGAGATATCTAAAGACATAATTACCAGATTTAGTAAGTGAGATTCTGATGTTATGGATAGCTTAGAACAAAATTGTCTGCTATGGTAAAAGCTGGGGGGGGGGGGGGAGGAACACAAATAATTGAAGCATTTCATGATGAAATGAAAGGTTTGTAATGTTTACAAGCCTCAAATTTGTCTTGAAATGTTAGTGATATGATGTACATGTTTTTCAAAACGCATCTCTTACAGTGAAGTTGGATTCAGTAAAGGGTAGAGGATCCTGACTACAAATGTATGTCTGACTGATAATACTGATGTTTTAGGGTAATGTTTATCAGGTGAACTGCAAAACTTTCTATCTCAAAATGTTTTTGTTTATATGAATTAACATAGTCATTCTCAAATATTAGTACTTTCTTGAAAACATAATCTCAAACTTTTAGAATTTCTTAGTCAATTTTTTTTGAATAATCAATTGAGTTACTTATTTGCAACATTTTACCCTAGTTAAGCAAGGCTATTGTATTCTGAAGCATTTTTCTGCACTGAGATTAACAGTAAATGATAGTTATTTAAGAAAATAAAAATAATCTAGCAGGTCATTTTGGAGCTATTAAATTATGATTTACCAGGTTTGGTTGGTAGAGTCTTTGAAAATATAAAAATTGATGAAGAGATTATAGTAACTATTGGAATGTAGATGCTAATTAGAAACATCTAATGCAATTATTCACAGATTTATTGTAAAGTTTTGTCTAGTAACACATTCAACTTTTTTCTAGTAATCTGATTTCAATTATTCCCTTCTCAGTTGTAGTTGGGTAACTGGTTTCAATGCAACGATGGCCCAATTAGAGGCAAATTTTACAACAGATTAAGAGTTCCAAGTGCACATTATGCCTTCGTGTGGTTTTCTTCTTACTTTACTAAGTCTACTCATTCAGGAGGTTAACAATAAGCCTAATTCTGTCAGACATGAATCATGGTCTCTATTACTTTCAACCTGTCACATCATATCACATTTGATATTTTTAGTTTAGAGGTTCACAATTTTACCCAGTTTTGGTACAATTCAATAGAATGCAACAGTTTATATTCACATTTTGTAAACTTTAGGGAATCAAATACCTCTTTTAATCATTATATAAGGAATACACAGTATTTAAATAACTAATAAAATGTTAATGATAAATAAATGCATGAATAAAACATATGATTAATTTAAAAAAATGGATGCACATGAGTATGAGAAGAAAGTAATATAGGAATTAGGTATTCTTGAAGTAAAAGATGTTACCCATTGTTGCCACTGGATGTCCATCAGTGACAGATATCTTTGTTGCAGCAGGAAGTGGAATCAATTTGTTGGTAACTGGTGGAGTATAAAAGATATCATACTGAAACAGACGAAAGAAATCTAAAGGTTCAGTATTTTAAATCTGGTATTCTTCATGGGATATTTTAATGGCATATTATTTGTGAAAGACAACTAAAATATCATCAGCTAATTAGTATTGTATATGGTTCTGGATTTCATATAAGTTGAAAAGCTTGCTCAAGAATCAATACCTTGAAAAGGTAGTATTTAACATATTCATTTATTTACTCAATGCATTTACTATCTTAATTCAGAATTCTAGATATGCACAGTAATATTACCATATAACTTATAACATACAGCAAATAATAAATAACATTCAGCACACAACATATAACACATATCATATAATATCACAAATACATGACATGACACAACCAATTTCCACACCCATGGCTTCACAATAATCATTCCCCAAAGGTCTTCCCAAAAAATTTAAATGCTACAAGGGTCTTGAAGGTCATTATAGTGGAATGTTATTGCATTTTATTATAATTAAATATTACAATTTGTGGGTGGTCTTAAAGAAAAACATCATGTAGAGTAAATTATAATAGTCCAGTTACAATATGACAAGAGCATGAAAAACTATCCTCAGGACATCATCTTCCAGGTAAGGCCATAATTGGCACACCAGCTGAAGCTGGGTAAAGGTCCTCCTGACCTAATTTTCATCTGAACAGGACCACTGAGTCTAGAAGGAGCCTGAAGTAGAGGAGCTGCTCTCTTTGGAAAGAGAAATACAATTGGCAATAATCTGGAATCAGGCTTCCAAATAGCTGCTTTATCTTGCTTTAATGAGATAGAAACCAATTTTATATCAATGTTGGGTCTGTCGAGGAATGGACAGATCAGAGACTCTTTCAAAGCTGATGGGATCTCTCCTTTCTTCAGAGACATTGACAGACTCAGACTCAGACTCAGACTCAGACTCAGACTCAGACTCAGACTCAACCCTTCCAAGACCGAGTGGCTGTGGTTGCCGGCGCCCCGGCATAGCCAGCTGATTCCATCGCTGTCTATAGGGGGCGAAACTTTGGCCCCCTCAGAGAGGGCTCGCAACTTGGGTGTCCTCCTGGATCCGCGGCTGACACTGGAAGACCATTTGTCGGCCGTGACCAGGGGGGCATTT
>NW_015386213.1:32797-92973 GCF_001527695.2 Protobothrops mucrosquamatus | reverse complement strand
TTTTAAATAGGGATAATTTTTAATGATTTTAATAATGTCACAGCTACAAATATTTGGTTTTAATTGGCTTTTATAGGGGAAATGTTGTGTGTGTTGTTTGTATTGTGTTATTTTAATATGCTGTGAGCCGCCCTGAGTCCCGTGGGGAGAAGGGCGGCATATAAATTATGAAAAATAAATAAATAAATAAATAAATACTATCTGCATCAAATTTCCCATTTCCTTCTTGGCCACTCTATCCAATCATTATGTGACAGAGCTAATATTACAGAGCAGGGGTCCCCAACCCCCGGGCTGCAGCCCGCTACTGGACCATGGCCTATTTGGAAATGGGCTGTGTGAGCTGAATGCGTATGCACCTTGGCCTGCCACTTGCGCAGCCAGTTCCCCTCTCCCCCCACCAGCCAAGCCGCCAAGCTTCAAAGATTGAAGACCACTGTTATAGAAAATTATGAACTTTCTTTAAATATTAAAAACTTAACCTTAGACATTGTAATAATTAAATAATTTATTACAATATACATTTGTTGAGCAAGTTGAAAAAAATAAGCTAGTATTTTTTAAAAAGCAAAATACTAGAATTTACTCTCTAGAATAATGAAGTGCATGCATAACTGCTGACATTTTCTTTGGTTTAGGTGGTTTTATTTGTTAGATTCTTTATCCTCCCTTTCTTCTAGGAGCCCAGTCCAACTTACAAGGGGATCAGTCTTCATTTTATCACCACCACAACAACCCAATTAGGTAGGTTAGTCTGAGAGAGAATATGGCTAGACTAGGTGACTAAATTATAAAGCAAACAAAGATGCAAAGAAAATATCTTTTATAAATGAAACAATAGAGCCTATTCTTGAAAATCAAATACAGGCAATATTAGAAAAATGAACTTGCACAAGTGCATATCTTTAAAACAGCTGAGGCCAAAATTGCTATGATCTTTTTAAAACAAATTTCAAACATTTTTAAAGAAGGAAATAAACCAACTTTGTAGGATGCTGCTTAAAATAGAAAAAAAGAAACGAATGAGAGTTGTTAAAAACAGGTAATCCTCATCTTATGACCACAGTTGTACCAAAATTTATGTTGCTAAGTGAGAAATTTGTTAAGTAAGTTTTTCCCATATTACAAATTTTCTTGCCACATTTGCTAAATGAATCACTGCAGTTGTTAAATTAGTAACATGGTTGTTAAATGAATCTGATTTCCCCATTGACTTTGCTTGTCAGGAAATTGCAAAAGTGATCACAAGACACTTCAGCCATCCTAAATGTGAGTCAGATGTCAAGCATCCGATTATAAATCAGGTGGCCATGGGGATGCTGCAACAGTCATAAGTATGAAAAATGGCCATACTTATAAGTCACTTTTTCAGTGCATTTAACTTTAAACGGTCACTAGCGAACTGTTATAAGTCGAGGACTACTGTATAAATGATTAAAGAAAATAAATACAAAGGAATTGTGTACTAGCACACTGTCCAATTGTTTTTGATTTACTGAAGCTAATGTTTCAACTTAAACATGCCAGATAGCTGCTATTTTAAGGATCACATTTTGGGGATATATCAAGTATCACAAATTCCATTTTTCTCATCACAACCAAAGATTAAACCCATGGCATATCTTTAGAAGAAATCTATCTCCTTATTAATATGTTCAGGTTTTCATGTTGATCTCATAAATTCTATATATCTTTTCCAATTCTAATACTGTTAAAAATAGGTTTTAAAGCAAAATTCACATCAATTGCTTTTCATTTACCTGGATTATCTTTATATAAGGATACTTGAGGCATTATGTTGTATGGAAGATAATTGTAACAAATTGTGGACAGATGTATAATTCCTCATTTTCTGTCTATTTGTTAGGTATCTATTACAAAATTTCTTATAAAGTCTATCAGATTTTACGGTACCAATTATCTGTTCAGGAAAGAAGTAAAGCCTATATCCAGGCTTGCTTTTTTACTTTCTTGTGCAAATATAAATTAATTGTAGCAAAGTTCTCAATGTTCTTCCTGAAAAGAATTGCGTGTATATGGGATCCTAGGGTTTTGGACTCAAGAACGAACAACTCTCTCCAACCACATAAACAATTCTAGTTTTGTTTCAGATTTATCTTCACATATTTCTGTCCTGATAGAAACATGTTGAGGATAGCTTTTATATGCATAGGTAATCCTGTCTCTTATTCCAATATTGAAAATGGTATGCAGCTTGTGCTATTTCAAGCAATGACTTAATCCATATTTAAGAGGTAATGTCCATCTTCAGCTAGAGAGATAATAGAGAGGTAACTTTCTAGTTAAAGTTCTTGGAGGAGGATATTAGACACATTGAATTAAAGGAAATTGATAAGTCAAAACCTTCCAGACTGAAACAGAGGTTTTTGATATTCAGTTCCCAAGAACTTATTAAATGAACAATTCACTTATGATTTAACATACCTTGCATATACAGATATTAATATTAATAATACCAGAATATTTTTAGTTAATGAAAATAGACTTGATGAAGCCACTACAAATTTGATGTAATTTTTATTATGTTTATGAGTATTTTTAAATGCTTTCAGAATTGTAACCTTATTATCATCTACTGATATTTGTGATTGATGTTTAACCAAATTATTGTCCAATTATATTAATTCATTTCTGTGCTTTATTTCATAAAATGATAGCACAAAAGATGTTACTGTATATGATAATGAAATCTTACTGGATTTCTAGACAAATCAAAAGAACCTTTATAATTAGTATATTTTATTTCATGTTGCAAAGTTATATAATAAAAACAACATGAGATGTTCTGTTATGAAATATTTTTCCAAAACAATAAAAAGGAAAGCTTGATCGACGCTGTGGAACAAAACAGTTATAGGAAACTACATAGCAATTACCCAGTGTAATCTTTGGCTCTTCCAGATGGGGAAGGAGTTGGGGCTTGGAAACAGGGAATTTTTGCCCCCTGGGAACTGAAGGATAAAAAGGAGAAATGATAGGTTTTTTTTAAAAAAAAGCACTGGCACTCAGAAATGCTTCGTTAGAGCACTTTTGAACTGGATGAGAATTCTTCCATAACAGAATTTTGTGCACATCTAAATCCAAAATTGCATAAAATCATCCCATATGGTTAATAATTAGGAATGTATATGTTAGTTTTATTTGTTTTTTAAAGATTTGACTTCCCTCTTTTTCCATTTGGCAGATTCTAAACAACTGTTGCAACAAAAGGACACGAGATTGCTGTTTGAATAAAGTAATTAATGCAATGCAATCTTACTAAATTGTTTAGAAACAAGTTTAATTGATTTTAAAGAGCTTTACTTTACAGGTATATATGTATAACATTTGGCTCACTGGTTTAGCCTTAATTGATTTTTGGAACCTGATCAATACCTAAAAGTATGTACACTATCCATTCTCATATTTTTAGAAAGAAAAAAGCCAATCAAACTAGTTGTATTTACTTGTTTGTGCTGCATTTTGGTTTTTAAAATAGTTCATTTATTTCTTTTAATATACTGCTGTGATTTTATAGAAGTTATTTTGTGCAAATAAAATATTTCTTTAAATAATAATAATACATTTGCTTTAAATTACAGTAGTCTAATCATTTACTTTCACAGCAATACAATTACCTCAAATAATTATTTTTTCATATATATATATAATCTTTGTATACACAGAGAGTATATACATGATTATAGCAAATGAAAGAATATTTTTCTTAGGCAAGTCTATTTTTGTTGATTTCCATTTTGATGCTAAAACATGAATAACTTATTCTGATCTTATTAAATGTAATAGTAAAGTATTATGTTAAATTGGATGGGCTTCTATTAAAAGGGGCATGGCCTATTTCACATCTTTTTACACAATAAAATAGGGCCCAGTTTGCTGTTATGAATTTTCTACTGTGTCCCCCCAAAATAACTAGCACAGTAAATTTGGTCAGTATCAATCAATTCTTTAAACATATGAGTCTGATGGCAAATGATGATTTTCTTTTTTTCTTTCTTATGATAATGAAAAGAGGAAAGACTTCTTTTTCTGCCCCCTAAATTCCAAACATTGATTAAGAGCTAAATAACCAACCTGATATTTTTTTTTCTTGAGGCCCAATCCAGTATTTAAATCCACACTCAGAATCACAGGTCCTGAGTGGCTATTCAATGTAATAAACATACATATGTAAAAATACATTTCTATAAGCTTTGTCTTTACCAAAGTTCAAATAGAAAGGGTGGAATTGCTAGCTCCAAATTGAGATATCTTGAAAGTTTTAGTTTTACTAGTGGGCTATGTGGGGGAAAAAAAGACAAAATACCCTATCTATTTTATTTGTCTCAGTAGAAGCTAGCATACACTTATTACCAGTGGTGGGATTCAAATAATTTAACAAACGGTTCTCTGCCCTATGACTGTTTTAAGTATAAAAAAATGATATACCGAAAGGCATTTAATACTTAAATAAGAACAATAAAAGAGGCACAGAAAACTAGATTATGTTATAAGAAAGAGTTTTAAAATATTAATGAAAAAAATATTAAATAATACCTGACAAAAAACAATCGAATAATGTGTATGACAAACCTGTTTGTCACAAGAAAGTTGTGAGCATTCTTTCATAGCTTCCGAAATGGGCGATAAGATAACCCTTAAAATCTATATTTCTATTGGTTCACTGGTTCATTGTGTCCTACCATGGCCAGACAAAGAGACCACCCAGCAATATTATGCACATAGTCCACTTATTTAATATTTTAAAACATATGCAAATTACAGTTTCCTGCAATTTTATGGAAACATAATTCATCTTTACCCATTGTTGTTCTTGGCAATTCTGGGGTTTTAAAAATGCTAGATGCAGTGGTTTTCTCTTGTGATTCTTTTTCTGCTAATGAAAAAAATAGAAAAACATCATTTGGGAATTAGACACTTTCACATAAAACATTATTCTAATATTTTTGATAGAAGCTGATCTTTGTTGCAATTTTGGCTACTTGGCATCTGCTATAAAAGCAACTTATCTCTTCACTTTCCACTTCTTCTGCAATGCCCCCTGGTCTGCATTTCATTCAGCCTTCAGGAAATGCCTCTGAAGCTGAGAATGGAGGTCCGGATTACCCCCAGCCAGCATCTTGTCCTCAGAGGCCTTCCGGAAGGCATCTGCAGCCAAGAACCGAGCTACAGATTCAATCCGTAGCTTGGTTCTCAGCTGCAGAGGCTTTTCCCGAGGGACTCTGACCATGAAATGTTGGCTGGAGGGCATGCACACGTCAATCCGGAGTTCCATTCTCAGCTGCAAAGGCATTTCCTTTGGTTGCAGAAGAAGTGGGCCAGCTGGGCAGGGCTGTGGTGCTGCCGCCATAAGGTGAGACCATGGAAAAGACACCCCCCCCCCAAAAATAAACCAGGTGCCTCTTTTGGAGGCAAAAAAAAAAGACCCAGTCTTATTTTCGGGAAAACACGTAACCATATTGCAAATATATGCTGGATCATGGAAAAATCTCAAAAATATCAAAAGCATATCTATATGTGTAAGAAAGTTGATTATGTTGATCCTAACAAATTGTGGAGAGCCTTAGAAGACCTGGGAATGCCAACACATCTGCTCAAGTTGTGCAGTCATTGTATACAAATCAGAAAGGCACTATGCAAACAATGTATGAGGGCACTGTTTAGTTCAAAATAGAGAAAGAAGTGTGGTAAGGTTCCATTCTTTCACCTTTGTTTTTCAACACACATGGCAAAGCAATCATGTGAAAGCTGGATCTTGAAGAATAAAAAAACCACAGTAAATATTAGAGGAAAGAACATCAACAATTTTCAATATGTTGATGACAAAAGTCTCCTCTCAGAAACCAAAGAAGGCTGGAAACATGATCAAAAAGATTAAAGATAGAGAGAGAGATTTGGCCTTTTCCTAAAGATCAAAAAGACCAAGCATAGGAGTAGAAAAGTCAAAATAACAATTGATAGGTAAGAGATCAAATGACTACAAAAATTCACTTTCCTAGTATTGCAGATTGATCAAAGCAATGAATGCAGTTCAGAAATAAAGGGTCAAATTGCACTGGTCACACAGCAATGATGAACGTGAATAAACACAAATCAAAAGCAGGAACATCAGTCTGGCAATTAAATACAAATTATGCCTCGCTGTTGTTTTTCCAGTAGTTACCTACAACTGCAAAAATTGAATCATGAAAAAACTAGACAAGAGGAAAATCGACTTGTTTTAGGTGTGGTGTTGGAGAAGGCTCTTGTACATTCCTTGGACAGCAAGGGTGACAAATAAGTAAGTATTGGAGCTAATAAAACTAGACATATTGCTGGATGGAAAAATCATAAAATTCTGTCGTATTTATTTAAGCCATGTCATGCAATTGAACTCACTGGAAAAGGCAGCTATGCTTCCAATGATCAGTGGTAAAAGGAAATTAGGCTGCCAAAGACACAATGGCTTGACTCCATCAAAGCTGATACCAGCCAGAGCATAAATCAACTGAAAGAAGCCATACACAATTGGAAAAAATGTAAAGAGAGCTGACCCATAGAATCACAGGGAATCAGACACTATTGAGCAGATAGTATTATCATCACACAATCTATTTCATGCCACTCTAAGTTCTTTATCTGAATGTATCCAAAGGTAAACACCAATGTTATAATGCTTGTCTATAAATCATTTCAATATCTAGATAGCCAACTAGGAGAATGAGAATGGAAATCTCATATGATTTAAAGCTAATTAAAAACAGTTGTTCTGACTGTTCATGTTGATAAATACCACATTTAGCAGGATATAATTTTATTCCTTTTGCTATGATCTTTTTAAAAAGGTGAAATATTTTTTCTAAAATCATGAGATAGGTCTGTATTTTGACAGATACAATGTTAAATCAACTAATGCTTTTTACTTGTTTTCTTACAAATACTCATGAAGTTGTGAAAGGACAGTTCTTCATTTTTCATAATTCAGATCAATGAATGCATTCTGTTTTAAACAAATGTGTTTTCTAATGGTTAATACTGTATCTGTAAACTGATTAATACATTTGAATGTTCCTTCTGTATGCATTCCGGTTTTTATTGTGCAATCATCTTGTTTCATTCATGGAATTTGTAAGATCATCCAGAAGTCATTGTTTTCTTGCAGCCCTTTCTCACTTTTTCCAACTTTCTTCCTACCACAAAATCACATGTGGGAAGGATGCTCAGAACAGCTTGTCAAGGCCTTTTTATTGATTTTACTGGAGTCTACTCTTTCTGAAAACATCATTGTTTTATTATTTGCCATTGTGAAAAAGGAAGGTTTGTTACAAATTTCATAGGAAAAATATGGTTGAAAACTTCTTAATCTCATAACATTTAAACCAAAACAAGCATAGTTACAACTGGAAAATTGTGAGCATCCTTGACCAAAGGATGCTAGGGAATTCTGGGAAGCTTGGTATTCAGACAAATCAGCCATCAATAGACACATAGAGATAAACCACAATTATATATCGTTCAAAAGCAATAATAAAAAAGCTAAGAAGGAAACAAAAAGGCCAGAACACATATTCTCCAATAGCCAGCGGTCAACTAAGCAGGGATTAACATTGAACAATCATGTAGAAATCCTAATCAAGGTATTATCAAGGAGAAAATGACTCCCACCAACACTGGCAGGGCAAGCTACTTTATATACAAAGAATGGCTGCAGGATTTGGGTTTGGCTAGTCTAAAGAAAAGAAGAAATAGAGCAGACATGATAGCAGTATTCCAGTATTTGAGGGGCTGCCACAAAGAAGAGGGTGTCATGTTATTCTCCAAAGCACCAGAAGGCAGGACATGAAACAATGGTTGGAAACTGATCAAAGAGAGAAGCAACCTGGAATTAAGCAACACTGGAATCAACCAGTGGAACAGCTTGCCTCCAGAAATCATGGGTGCTCCATCACTGGAGATTTTTAAGAGGGGGCTGGACAGTCACTTGTCTGTGAGATGGTATAGGTTTTCCTGCTTGAGCAGGGGGCTGGACTAGAAGACCTCCAATGTCCCTTCCAACTCTACTCTACTTACTCCACTCTACTCTATACTCTACTCTACTCTACTCTAATTCTGGTACCTAGTTGGGTAATGAAAAGTGTGCAAGCAAACATCCAAGGCCAGACATCACCAAGGACTCCACAGCTATAACCCTGGGCTACATATATTCTGTTCTATTGAAAAATATAGTTAGAACTATATAACTTGTCAATAGATTTTTGTTACCTGGATATGCTTTTAATTTTTCAGTGATCCTAGATGTTTTAGGTATGTTTTGCTTCACAGATGGTAGAGTAGAGACTAAGAAAAAATAAAATAATTCAAACACTATACAGGAAAAATAAATTTCATTCCTGATACCAAAAGCAAATATTACCTATTTATCCTATTTATTTATTTTTAATATCTGAATTGAAAGTAAAATCATCATGCACATACAAATATGTCTATATCTACACACAGTCAGTTTTATACACAAACGCACATACACATATACAAACACACACATACATACATACCCTATAAGACAAAGGTTTGATAATTTACCAAAGAGCCAGTCAATCAAAACTTTTTTGCATAATACCAAACTGACATTTAGGCTTTTCCTTTTCAACATAAGCACAAAAAGAAAGGATAAACCCACATGCTTTCTTCAAGTAATTGTACAAGATGTAAAAATGCAATATGGCTTGAAATTCATATACAAGATAAAATCAACATAAAATAATTTATATTCCTCAAATACTGAAAATAAAAATTATTCAAAGTTAGTATACTAATCATGAGGTTACATATAATGACTTTTGGGTCATATTCAAATTCAATGAAGCAAAAATATAAATTCATATTATAGTGATTCATAAACAAATTAATATACATAAATACATGCTTAAAGGTGTTTAATGACCAGGTTTCTCATGCCATTTTTCTGGGGTGGCAGAAACCTTCCATTTCAATGTAATAAATGGGATTTCATGTGGTACTGAAAAGAGGATCAACTTTATATTTAAAATTGTTCATGATTTATAAACATCTCACATAAAAACGCACATGCAAGGATCTCGTAATGATGAAGAAATTCAGTTTGAAATGGACCAACAACAAGCTGATGAAGATGATAGAGATGTAATAGATGTTTTACAGTACTCAATTGAAAATCTCAATGTTTCCACAAGTGATTAATCAGAAGGCAATCTACTCACACAGACGTTTCTAGATAAAAATGATAAATAATAATAAAAAAGAAATTCATGCATATCTAAAGTACAAAATTCAACAATGCACCACAATTTTCAAAGCATTTTTAGAGGATTTAAAGAAGAGGAAATTAGAGAAAGGTTAGTAAGGAAGGAATAGTTATTGTATTCTCGAACAAATTAATTCACAGGGAATGAAAATGTTTCTGATGAAATAGAAAACTCGGTATAATCATTTCCAGTGAAAAAAAAATAACTTTACCCAGAGTTGCCCTTGGCCAGTCAAGAGTTTTAGATGTTTTGGATGGGAAAGATTCCAAAGTGGGTTCATTTGTTACTGCTAGGGGAAAAAATGAAGGTATAAAAGATGGTGAGAGAAAAGCAATCTTAAAAAAAACAAGGTTTTGCCTGTGGAAAAATATTTTTGGTTATAGAGGTTGAAGCGTTTTAATAGTTAATCTTTATTGCTTTTAATTCACCAATTTATTAGTTGTTATAAATGAAGCACTCAGTTTAAATTTGACACTTACAATTCTGTTCATGAAAATGTAGCTGAATTTGAACAAATGCTGGTCTACTGACTGCTTTTATCAGAATCAATGCCACACACTACATTTTAGAGATTTCTAACCATTCTACTCAATCATATGGTTGGAAGGAATTTTAAAGGCCCTCTACTCCCATCTTTGCTCTGTGCAGGATTTCTGATACAAGGTCATCCACATTTTTCTGAACATCTCTAGTAAAGTTATGTTATGCAAATAAAGTGGCACAGAATTACAGGATTGTAATGAAGAGATCAAACATTTGCTCATAGAAGGTCTAAAATACAATTATATGTATTAATTACAAAATCTCAGTTTTTGCAGAGAATCAAAAAAGGATAACTTCCTTTTGAAAAATAAGAGCAACCTCCTTCATTTATTGAAAAGAATATTTGGGAACTTTCTTTTTTCTTCCAACTAAGACTGATATATTTCTTTTTCTCGGTGTTTTCAAAAGTCTGGAGTATCTTCTACCACAGAATAAATTGGTAAATTGAAAAATATCAGGGAGAGTTTTTAGTTCACCAAATCTTCTAACCTAATCACCACTTTTAAAGGTTTTGAAAAAGAGGCAAGAAATCTTTTCATTCAGCTAAGAAACTCTTCTCATTTTCAGAATGCAATTATTTGGATTCCCCCATATTATGCATTTCAGCAAAACAATGTGATTCTCAATTGCTTTTCATTATCAATGCCTTATCTACTTGTAAAATAGAAAAACAAACAAAGAAAACTAGGAGTTATTCGGGGTGGAATAGCAGATGCCTCTACTGAAACCTAAAAATAAAACTAAATATGTTTAACAATTATAACAAAATTTAAATGAGTTACTCAGTGGCATATTTTAATGATGATAAGAGAGAAGCAAGTTATTCTCAAGTATCTGATATGTAGGCAGCTTACTTTTTGTATTTAGCTCTGGTGTTAAAACCAAAATATCTACTATTAAGCCATAAGTAAATACAAGCTGGAATCCAATTAATATGTTCTAGGAGTTTGAAGTACTGGGTGAATTTTTTAACTTATCTTGAACCACAAACTCTTTCACTTTCAAAATCAGATTGTAATTGGCTAGCAGGAAATGTAATTCAAGACGTTTCTTTGGGAAACAGTAATAGTTTTTATTGACTTCTAACCCAGCCTATACTGAGTGGTCAAATTATATGACCTCTGAAGTTGCAGGGAAATGCTGATGGGTACATTACATCCTCTGGACTAGGTTTCCATGTTTGTCATTTATGGACCTTAGAACTTGCCTCTGCCTGGAAAAGGGCAGGATACTAATATTTTGGCTCAATGCCTTTTAAGGAAAATAATACATACTTATTAAAGTAACTTTTCATGTTTGAGAAAAAATAATGTGTTTTTATTTTCTATAGCTTCCATTTTATTGCAGTTGGTACAATTAAAGTGAAAGTCACTGATAAAAGCTTTTAATTTGCCCAAAGTTGTTATTAATTTCTATAATTAATCAATTTTTTCTAAATCTTAAAATATATTGACTAAATTTTAGCATCCCAGTCAAATTTTTAATTATTAATGTGCTCCAAAGCCATATAAGCATTTTCACATTTTTTCCAATTGATTTTTCTATTTCACATAAATGTTTTGGGATCAGTGGTGGCCTTATTGCAATCAATACTTAGGGTAGAAGTAATACATACAAAATCTGCACTATAAAATCATGCAAAAAAAAAAAAGGACAACAAAACCTTTCTTTGTTATCTCCAAACTAAAAAGTTCAATTTGAGGACAATGTGGGAAGTAATGTATTAATGGAATGCATAACTAGTGCTTAGAACCAGAGGAGAAAAACATCCTATAAATAGGTTTCAGTGCTTGAAACTGAAGGAAAAAATTGGGCAGGAGTTTATTATCTAATTTATTATTAAAATTTAAATGGCAAGCAACATCTACCTCAATAATAGATTATATTTTTGAACAGTTAAGTTTTGAGCTTCATCAACAAAGCTTTGTGTCAAAATTAGTGATAATACTTGTCTATGCTGCACTGATCAGAAAGCACCTGGAATGCTATTTCTAGTTGCCACAATACAAAGATAGTGCTAAGGAATTATAAAGAATACCAAGAAGACAGAAAAGTTGGTTAAGGGACTTGGCCAAATTCTACAAAGAGTGGTTAAATAAACTTGATATGTTTAGCCTACAGAAGAAAAGGCTAAGAGGAGGCATGGCAGCAATCTTCCAGTACATGATACAATGCTACAGGACAGAAGGTGTGGCTTACTCTCCATAGTGCCTGAACCAGATCCTAAATTGAGAAAAGAAGTTTTCCAACTATGAGACCTATTAAGCAATACAAACAACCTCCTGAAATTGTGGATGCTCCATCAGTGGAAGTTTTCAAGAAAATATTGGATGGATATTTGTCTGGGATAGTATGTGGATTCCTTCATTGGGCAAGACATTAGACTAGTAGATCTCCAAGATCCCTTCCAGCTCTGTGATTCACATTTTTCATATGCATCTTTTTGTCCCTCTTATTTCTTATATTGTGAGTGCCAAATCCAGTCTAAATATCTGTCTAACTGTGTGTGACCAACCATAATAATAACACTCTATAATATTATAATATTATTTGGAGGAAAAAGTGTCAAAAATAGGGAAATCTTAAAAAAAGATGAACTAAAATGTTTCCTGATGTATGCACAAAACATATTTGATTTATGCTGCTAATTAATCCGTTTACAAACATGCTAACTTAGAAAAATGGTTTTTTGCCAACAGAAAGGACATAACCTAAGAGTTTTTATTAGCAAAAATTGCATGAATCATAGTTTTTGGCTGAAGGAATTGCATTTATCCTATTTGCAGATAGATTCAGATTATACATTTAGAACTATTTGTGTGGTGATAAATATAATACCCATTTTAACAAAGAAGCCTTTACATAAACTTTAAACTCATAAGCAGGCCACCCAAATAGTTTCCTATAGAAAAAACAAACATTTTTATAACATTTTTATTTCATACAACTAAAACACTTAAATATATTGTTTGGACATATTTATTGAAGTGTCCCAAGAAAATTTACTTGAAATAAATAACAAGCTAAGCAGTAAAATCTGACAGGCTTTCTTTCTAATATCAATTCGTTAATGAATCAAAAGGAGTTAAGAAAAATTGAGAGAAAAAAAACACCTTTAAATTTTTAAATTTATGATGACGATTTTTAAAATGTTTTTATCCAATAAAAATAGCTTTATGGTTAGCTATCCACAAGTTAATCTTGTGGATTAAATTTTTTATCTTTGACAATATTGTGTCTGTAACATATATTATCTGAGTTTAAAAGATCCTCTCTCTATCAATGTTCTCATAAAACTTGACCTTTCTGAAGTTGCTGTTTGTGCAGGAGAAAAAGTACAGTTTTAGTTTAATATTCATGTTGTTCAAAACTAACATCACAGCCCTCATCCTTTTAGAGGAGGCCCATTTATAATAAGACCAACATATTATTAAAATACATTTAATAAATTACAACACACTCTCTTTTACAAAAACCCCCTCACACTATACAATGTCTTAATCCTGTCTGATACATTCAGTCACAAATACCTTCCCAAAAAGACCTTCTCTAAGAAGGCCTCTTTCGTTTCAGCTCCAACTTCCTGATGCTTAAACCTAAATACGAGTTTTGTGCCTCATGCAAAATAATAAACCATAATGTGAATTTTTCCTTTTGTCACAGCATGATGTAGAGACTCTCCCATTATGATTTAGTATTATGTGTGTGAACTATGCCATTATGGCTTGATTAACAAAACACAATTCAAAGACAGGGTATTTTTGTATATCCACATACTCTGAATATTGTCTTGGAATCAACTAGGATAACTGTGTTATATTTAGGAATATATTTCATTTCCGTACCTGATGAGTGGGGCATTTTCATTTCTACTCCCCAATTTTTCAGAGACAATTTGAAAATGATCCACAATAGTCTTTAAACTTTCCAAGCTTGAACATAGAGAATGAGGAGGTTTTACTGTAATTTTAGCTATACTGGAACTGAGTCAGAAATAGAGTCATCATAATGGAAGTGCCTTTAGCTAAATATTCTTTGAACATATACAAAACAGCTTTATCTCTAAATTGCATTATTCGAATGTAATATTGGAGAAAAATTATTACCTGCTTTTGTCTGTATAGTCTTTAGAACAGGTGTTTCGGATTCTGAAGGAACTGGTTGCATTTTCTTTAAAACTAAAGTAAAATAAATGGTCATGTTTTTACAAAAACATTGGCACAAATTTATATTGCAAAATTATGACTGTTCTACAGTAAGTCTTCAGGGACATAATTTAATGCCAATTGAAGGATTTATGATATAAGGACTAAATCTATTCTTAAGATTAAAGAAAAATCTTAAATATTATCAAGATGGGGTTCTAGGACTTTAATCCAAGAATGCTAATCCTTTTGAATAATTTTAAAGCAAAACTATAATTAAAATAATATTTAAAAAATCATCTTTACCCGATGATTCTGTGGGCATGTGAGGTGTAGGAGATGGTCTTGCTTTTGGAATTCCTAGAAACTTGTGCAGATCTAAATATTAAAAGACAAAAAGAAAAAAAAAGAAATGCCACTATATGATTTTATAAATCTTAAAAAATACTTATGATTTAATGACATAATATAGTGGACATAATCTTATATTTTACACACTCTCTACTTACCGGTACATAATGAGGATATAAACATTTTTACTAAATCAGACTAAGGGAAACAGACTTATGATCACAATTAGGACCAGAATTTCCATCGCTAAGTGATGCAGTTGTAAAGCAAAATGCCATGTGATTGCATCTTGCTTAGTGACTGCAATCCTGGAAGTCCAAGTTGTCCTTGTTAACCAAGAATTATACTTGTTAAGTGAGTATCAATCCCAATTCAAACCATTCCAGGCTTGGTGTCTCAATAAAGTAAGCAACTGCCTACAACTCCCTCACCCTATCTGTCCCAACTCATTGAGGAATGCTGTAACATCCATAACTTGAGGCATGGGTCATACTGTAAGTCCCTTTGTATAGGAACTTTGTAACTTTGAGCATTCACTATACAAACAATTGTAAGTTGAGGACTATCTGTCTAAGCATCTGTACAGGATGCTAGAGAGGGTAATATGCATGGTTAGGCAAAGACACCAATGGCTAATAAAAACAAATATGTGACTGGACGTAAAGGACCCTGTTGCTCACCAACTTGTAAACGCTTGTATTTTGAGAATTTTAACATTTTGTTTTGTTAAAATGCAATTGAAAAATATATTGACTACAATCCAATAGAGTGATTCATCATGGTGAAGATTTATTTCAGTAAGATTAATCATATTTAATGTCTGTTGGATTGTGGCCATTCCTTTACGAAAATAAAGCCAATCCTTTTTATAACCAAACTGGATGATGAGTAAAATTACCATAAATAGAAAACAAGAGTAAACTCTGCTAGTGGTTTTTCAATGGCGTTCTTAAAGCCACAACATTGTACACTGTTAATTAGTTTAATAGCAAAGATGGCTTAGGAAAACCAAGAAGTTTTTTTTTAAGTAAGATAAATGAAGTACTAGTAGCATTAGTTGTAAAGACTGAAAGGCAAAAGGTTCAATTCCAAGCTAGGTTAATTTTCATGGTGATACTTTTAACTAATGTTTTTTTTAAAAAAAGTTATCATGAAACATGAATTCTGGGGGGATACTGAAGATTTCTTCACAAAATCAGAGCCAACAATGATGGCAAAGACCATGGAATCTCAAGACACAAGTGATCAGGCTCAAATTATTTTATTTTAGACATATTATTTGAAGATCTAGATCTCCATAATTCTGGGAAAGGTGGAAGAAAAAAAAATAAGAGGATGACTAGTAACAAGATAGATGGACTCAGTTACAATAGTGAAGAGTGCATTGCTAAAACACTTAAAAGATCAGATTAGGGGTAGATGGTGAAGGGAAAAAAATCTATCTATGTAGTTTCTAGGAATAAAAAAAGACTATATCAAAAATCAAAAGGTATATTAATGCAAGGTATTTAATTGATTTAAATATCATGTTTGTATTATACATATTAGCACCATCCAGTAGCTTTGCAATGATAATTGTGTAAACAAAGTATTACCCAATGTGACAGGTGGCATTTCAGTCATAGGAGCTTTGCTAGGTTTTGAAGATTCCAGTTCACTTTCAGTGTGAGCTAAAAGGAATAAAAAGTAATACCTTTTCTTTAGATAGGAATTATACTGTGACCACATATATGGCATACTTCAAACAAAGCAGGGATTCACACATTACTTTGTGTTTCATTTCATTGCTCCAAATGCTATGTTGCAGTTGATAAAGGAAATGGAAATATTTCAGTGAGCAATTAATAAAGAAACATTAGATGACAGAATATTTTTCAAAATCTTACTATTGAAATATCCCTGAAAAAGACACAGGAAATATGTTTTCCTAGGGAATAATTAGCTTTGAATAAAGTGTGTTTTACCTTTCAATAAACAAACATTGGATTGCACTACTGGGAAGTGTTACACACTCCTCTGTTAACGATAGGTTTCCTTATTATACTTTGTTCTTCAAAATTAAAGTGAAACGTCATTAATCTTGGAAAATCTATTTCACCTGCTACTATCATCACTCCTTTTTCTAGTTCAAAAAATTCTTTTCCTTTGCTCTTTTTATTCTTTAAATTTCTGAAGAAATGGAATAGTCACTTTTTTGTTAAATAACTTTTTTTGATATAAGCAGGTTCACTTAAATATCTAAATTCATCTATATTCATAACTCTATTCATTGACAGGAGACATCCCCTTTTGCCAAGTCCTTCCATCAACACCCCCAAACTCCCTTCCTTAACTACCATCTTCTCTTTGGAATATAAACTGGGAAGGGCTTTGATTAGCAGTCTTTATAATTGTTTGAACTATATTTGAATAAATGTAAAATATTCATGAACTTATTATATGATTCATTTCTGGGCTTTGAAGATTTAATTTCATTTCCGAAGCTTTAAAAAAATGTAAGGCTATTTTTATAAGAACTATTTGTTTCATTAGCCATTCACAACCAGATGTTTTCCAGATATGCCAGAACTACAGGCCTCAGAACTTAGAGCCAATAGAACTATTGCCCATGAACTACATATACTTCCAGCTTATATAAAGTGAACCAGACTGAAAAACCTTTCCTTACTTTCTGTCAACGTAGCACCTGCAGTTATGTTCTTAAAATACCACAAATTAAAACTGAATAATGTTATACAATGTACTGTTTTTATGTGCCATTACTATGCACTTTTCTATGCAGCTATTTTGGGCACAATCTCACAATTATTCAAAAAGTTGACCAATGCTTTAATTAGAAATTTATTTCTGAATAGCACCTCATAGCCTGAAAAAAAAGCAGTGCATCATTGTGGCACAGTTTCAGTTCAGTACATGTTAATTTTAATTCCAAACAGCAAAATAAAGCATGGAAATAATATGTTACCTTGATTGACTGTAGAATCTTTTGAAACACCAGCAGCTGTAGGTTTACTCTTTTCCAAATCTTGTTCAACCATAGTTTTATGAAGAAGGAGAAAGGGAGGGAGAGACAGAGAGAGAAAAACTATTAGTGTAAATCAAGTTTAGCCTTATCAGTAAGCTAAATTATGGTTTAAATCTAAGAAAGACATGCTCCTCTTAATAAAATACATTAGATTGTACTTGGGCTTGAAAGCTAAGCTAGTTAGTAGTACTTGGATAGAATATCACCAACATATTCCCTGGTTTGTAAACTAAATTAAGAAACTGAATAACATTTCAAAAGCACTGTCAAACTATTTTATTGCTGTTGCTAAGAAATGAACACTTATGTCCCATGTAGCTATCAAATGTTAAGCTCAATTCCAAGGTGTTTTTTTCTATATGATTAAGGTTGTAGCTAACAAGTCAGTCCTACTCTCTGAAATCAAATAATTCTGAGTGCTTGAAAATGGAGCACAAAAAGCCTGAAATAGCAGTCTTATTTATTTGTAAAGTTTGTGGCACTATAAAAATGAAAAAAATGAACTGCTAAAACAAGAAACTAAATTCTGAACCTGCACTCTGATAGCAAGTCAGGTGTGATATAAAATACTATATGTGGCTTTAAAAGCACGCAGCACAATATATTACAAGCCCATACTCTTCAAGTATTCTGATAAATAATGTATAAAGGACAGACTGTGATTATAGTACCTTCACACTTAATAAAAAAGCAAAAATGACTCATCCTCTGCGAGAACTAAAAGCTCTAACACTCATTAAGGGCTTTTTACTAAACCAGGGGACTCAAGTGCAAATTGATATTTGGCCTAGATTTGATAGTTCACCTCATTTTCCCTCTTACAACCCCATTCTAAACCAGAAATCTGCATTAGAAAAATAGTTGTTTGTTCAAATGGCAGCTTTATTTTTTCCAGTGCAAAATTTACTGGAATTGGGTCTGAAGTGAGCTTGATCTCATATAAACATCCAGTCAGGTTCTGAAAGAATATTTACTCAAAGGGAAACTGTATGATTAAGGTCATTCCTAGGTTGGCCTTCAAGAAAGAAGTAATCAAATAAGTTACAAGGCCCACAACCTTGTATTTCATCTGTATGATTTATCATATAAGGCTTCAGAAGGAGTCAGACCCTTGTATTTTTTTTCATTAGCTGAGTGTTACCCTAAATCTTCACACCCATCTGTAATTCATCAACTGTCTTAACTTCTCAGAGTTGCCTTGATCTTAGTCTCTAAATTCATTTTCAAAAGGGAATATGTACAGCTGTTTAGGTTTACTGTTGTAGTAGATTCAGATACTCTCGTCTCATTCATCTATGTTTGTTTCAGTAGCTCACTCATCATCAGTTTCTCTTTGTTCCCCAGGATCTAATGAGGTCCTAGTTTATGTTACTCTTATATTTGAGCTAGGCAGATAAAGCATTAGGGAGTCTTTGCCCCAGGATCTCTACTGGCAAGGTAGGTACCATCTGGGATTCAAACTATGGTCTCCTGTATCAAAGGTCACACTCTAACTACTATACCTCTAACTACTATACTATCCAGCCACTATATGAACAAGTACTGTAATAACATATTGGAGAAAGAGAAGACAAACAACACCAGTGCAAAGTGGCTATAGGACATGAGAACAAACCACAGTAATTTCCCAGAACCACAATATCCCAGAATTCATAATAGCAGGCATCCAACAGTAGGTCAGGAACATGAAGAGCTGGGTAGCATCTGGCCCACACATGATCCTCCACCTACTGGTTAAAGAAACTGAAAGCAGTGCCTGGATGTTTACAGTACACTACTGCCTCAGTAATGCCTGATCAGTGGGACTGGGTGAATACTATTTCTGACATGTGTCCAGTAGCCTTGTCCACCAATGGACAAAAATGCACTTTATGCTGCACTGTCTAATCCATGGAGAAGGAAGGCAGATTTATTGAAAAGAAGAAAACAGTTTGGTCTGCTGCTATCAGATCTCCAGCTCTTGGATAATCAGAAAAATGGCATCACTCTTTCTTATCTCCACTCACTGCATTTCTTACCAACTTGAGGAAACCTGCTTCTTTCCACAATGTGAGAAGCGAAAAGTTGTTCTCTTCTCACACATCTTTAACTGCTACCTTCTGAATTAAAACTTCATAAAATTGCACAAGATTACACAAAACACAGATTAGTGTATGTTCAGTGATTCTCTGGAAGTCACTGAATTAAAAAGCAATAAAAATCAGGAAAATGTATGTGTCTCAGTATATATTTTACTAAATAATGTGATGTGATTAATGTAAGATAATTTTAGCGCAATATAAATAAATAAAAATTCTTGTCAAATCACTATGTAGAAAGAAAGAGCAAAATAATCACCAGTCTGGGATTTGGGGGTGATTTCTTTGACTTCTGATATCTTTGATTCTGGGAGCCATTCTTGAGTTTTGTTCTTAGCTGCATAAAGCAAGAATGCAATTCTTAGTTTACAAGGAAAGTTATTTCACCTAGATCTGCAAATAAGGTTAAGTACTTTTAATGCAAATTTCCCAGGCAAAAAAATTATTTTATATACTTTCAAAGGTTTTTCTACATACATTTTCTGATGCAAGCTTTAAAAAAAATTAAAGTGTGTTTAAATGCTTTTTGAAAACTTATGTTTTTGCTAAATATATCTATCACAGGCAAATGCTTTCTTTGTGTACATATTTGAAAATAGAAAGACAAATGATAACTAACCATTCAGTCTATGTTCTGGTGTAAATTGTTTATTTAATAATAATAATAATAATAATAATAATAATAATAATAATAATAATAATAATAATAATAATAATAATAATAATAATAATAATAATAATAATAATAATAAAGTTGGAAGGGATCTTGGAGGTCATCTAGTCCAGCCCCCTGCTCAGGCAGGAAACCCTATACCATTTCAGACAAATAGCTGTCCTGTCTCTTCTTAGAAACTTCCAGTGTTGGAGCATTCATCACTTCTGGAGGCAGGTTGTTCCACTGGTTAATTGTTCTAACTGTCAGGAAGTTTCTTCTTAGTTCTAGGTTGCTTCTCTCCTTGATTAGTTTCCATCCGTTGCTTCTTGTTCTGCCTTCAGGCGCCTTGGAAAATAGCTTGACTCTCTCTTTGTGGCAGCCCCTGAGATATTGGAACACTGCTATCATGTCCCCCCTCGTCCTTCTCTTCATTAAACTAGACATACCCAATTCCAGCAGCCTTTCCTTATATGCTTTAGCCTCCAGTCCCCTAATCATCTTTGTTGCTCTTCTCTGTACTCTTTCTAGAGTCTCAACATCTTTTTACATCGTGGTGACCAAAACTGGATGCAGTATTCCAAGTGTGGCCTTACCAAGGCATTGTAAAGTGGTATTAATACTTCACGTGATCTTGATTCTATCCCTCTGTTAATGCAGCCCAGCACTGTGTTGGCCTTTTTGGCAGCTGCAGCACACTGCTGGCTCATATTTAAGTGATTGTCCACTAGGACTCTGAGGTCCCTCTCACAGTTACTACTATTGAGCAAGGCACCCCCTATACCAGTGGTGGCGAACCTATGGCACGGGTGCCAGAGGCGGCACTCAGAGCCCTCTCTGTGGGCATGCGCGCCGTCACCCCAGTCCTAGGCCTTCAGCTGGGTTTTATAAAACCTTTTTGCTTTAGGCCTCCGCCGCCATGTACAAAAAAAAAGGTTCAATCAATCAGTCAATTTCAACTTCTTGCAGGAAAAAAAAGATGTTGGCAAAGTTGGAATTGATTGATTGAACTTTTTAGTCCCACCCAGTCTGCTGTTACCACCGCAGCCATGCCCATCCAATGGGCTACACCCACCCGGCACCCGACGATGCATAAGTGGGTTTTGGGTTGCAATTTGGGCACTCAGTCTCTAAAAGGTTTGCCATCACTGCCCTATACTATACCTGTACATTTGGTTTTTCTTGCCTAAATGTAGAACCTTACTTTTTTCACCATTGAATTTCATTTTGTTAGATAGTGCCCAGTATTCAAGTCTGTCCAGATCCTCCTGTATCCTAAGCCTGTCTTCTGGAGTGTTGGCTATTCCTGCCCTCTTGGTGTCATCTGCAAATTTGATGATTTCCCCATCTATCCCTTCGTCCAAATCGTGATGAAGATGTTGAAGAGCACTGGGCCCAGAACAGAGCCCTGGGGCACCCCACACTTCCCTCCATGTAGGACCACACGCTTTATTTTGCTACATTTTGCTGAATTTGTCCAGGATAACAGTATCCATAGTAAATGAACTAAACATCAAATAAATAATATATCTAAACAAAATTATATTAATTTGAGACAAACATTGTAGGCGAAATAAACTATAACACAAAACCATATCAAAACTTTATGTACATTCCCATTTATGAGTCTTAGTTTAGTTTACTTTTTTTTTAAAGTCTACACTGATTCCCTAAATATAATGATAGGGAAACAATTGAATTAGTTTCTGAAGCACATCATGACCTAAGCAATTTATTTCAGCACATTTATCACATAGAAACATTGAGCAAATAGACTTTGGAACTTTTACAGGTAATAATCAGAAACATTCAGTTCATGGGATTCTTAAATGGAAAAAGTCATTAGCAGCAAATAAGATTTGGAACATCAGAAACAATCATAACTGCACTCAGTTGGACTTTATCTACAAAGACTTACTTTTAAAGACCTCATTAAATAGCAATTTGTACTGTCTGGAGGTTAATTAATTCTGGAGTCATAGCAGAAGTTAGTCTTTCCCCTTATTGTTATAATATCAATCTACAATACAGAGTAATGAAACAAGGCTATTTGGGCATAGATCTAGCAGCTGTATATTTATATTTTTATCTTTATCCTTTTTTCTTCTTCTAGCCAATGTCTCAAAGACTGCCTATACAAGTCCCAGCAATATTTTTGCCAAGTTTTTCAGAAGTGGTTTGCCATTACCTTCTTCCTAGAGATGGAAGAAAGTGATGGGTCCAATGTCTTTAGGCAGCATAAATTGTGATTAGTTAACCAGGTAAGTAAGGTGGCCTTTTGGTAGCTGAGTAGTATACATCGAACAGCTTGTTTGCCATTTTGCATCATGGGCATGGTCTTATGTGAACGAGAGAAAAATTCTATTCACTCAAAATTTTCTACTTACCTAGAATTTGTTTTGGCTTTTCAAATATATTGAATCTTGAGGAAGATGGAGGTTTCTGTTTTGTTGCATTGAAATCAGGAACAATAAGATGCACTACACATACGGATAAATGAATCAGTTAATTATTTAGAAAAATTTCTAAGTTTTCAGTTCTGTAGAGATTAGTATCAGCAGTAGGAAGAGTCAGCTGGAGGAATTGAGGCAGGAAAAGGATTATAGCATCATCTTATAAGTATAGAAAATGATGTATTTATTTTTCAATAACCGCCAATAATAGACATCCTTTACCACCCCAGAGAGGTTTTATGAAGTTTTGAAGTATACATCAGCTTTTTAAAATCCCTTTACCTATTTTCTGGATATAGCAGAATCCCAAAACAAAATTTTGATATTATTCAAGTTGTGATAATGCTAACAAAATAAAGTATTATTATTACCAGCAAAGTTGGCACTACCAATTACTGAAAATCTTAACAATCTATTTTTAATTTCTTTTTCATACAGCTCCATGATCAAATGCAGTACAAGCTAATAAGAACTGGGTTAGCTATTAAATCCATTTAGAGCCTCCCAAAAATAAGTTGTGAAAGTAAGCCTATAAAAATAATGACCATCTTAATTACCTAATATTGGTCCTGATAAAGGAGGCCTCTGTAGAATTTCAGACTGTGTCCGATGTGTAATATTTTGAAGAACTGTGGAAATAATAAGAATGAATCTGTTAGAAATCTATATACTTGTTCTAATGTTATAAACCCGACATACTATGGTTGATATGAAAGATTCTGAATGGTTCTTATAAGCTACAATGTTATTTATGAAATTATGAAACACAATATTTAGTATTATGTAACATTATATAATGAAAATGTAGATTTGAAGGTGAAAAACTACCAGTCAAAGAAACTTCAGAAACTGCAGATAGGGCACTAAAAAATCAAGGTGATTTTAATGAAAAAGATTTGGCAGATTTACACCAGGTCCAAAGTATGTTTGAAGAGCTTGGAGATAATACAAAATGTACCTGTTAGCTTATGTTGCAAATGAAATTTCTAAAAATGAAGGGGAAAACTATATTTGAGAAACACCTATGTGAAAGGGGAACTAATAACTTGGTTGTGGAGTAATTATGGATTATTTCTTTAAATTGGTATGCAACCCTTAAAACCAACCTTTTTCAACACAGCTTCTATCATCAAATATAATGAATAGGAAAATTGCATCAAGGAAATATATTGGCAGGCTAAAGGAATGTATAAGGATGCCAGCTCATTAAAAGACAAATGAGATGGGGCCAGAGTGAATCAATGGGATAGATCTCTGTTCCTAAAGGATCCTGATACTTTATGTATGTAACAATATGGTATGTGTTATTTCTAGTTAAATTTGAGCATACTTATAAAATATTCACCATTAATACCAGATGTCTGGGTTCCTGATATAATGACCATATACAAAATTGGAGTAGATCTCACCATCTCATCATCTCACCTTCCAAGCTTTCAAAAACTTTTTGACCTATCTAATTGTTAAATATAAGTGTGGCTATATAAATATTTTAAATTAAATAAATTAAATTAAATTTAAAACTGTTGTATTTCTGTATACCATTTTTGCTAAGTGGAAAACTGTGGGAGGGGGAGTTGATTGGGAAAGAAACATACCAAATTATATCACTCATAAAATGTGTCTAGAATGTTTTTAATAACCTACTTGATAAAGAGCACAGCACCTTGTGAATGATTAAAGTAAAATATATTGATATCAATACAGTTTTATTTGCAAAAAGCTTGTGATAGTTATTCTGTATAACCTTCCTTGATTCATTCTTCTTTTTAAGGCTACATAAGGAGGGATTCTTGCTTTGTTGCCAAACCACTGGGGGTGGGGGGAGAGGATGAACTCAATCCAGATTTTGTTTAATTTTCTGCAAGGATGACAAACTCTGCTATATAACTTGACAAATGCAAGATTTCTCTCACTCTAAGGGGAATTGTCTGAAACAACTGAATTTGCTGAAAGAGTTGGTATTTTAGAATATGTCCAGCATACTTAAGTTAAGCATATGGATTTTTGCTTCAATTGCATACAAGCAACACTCTTTTTTTCATGCACATTCTTTCTATTCTATAAATATAAGCACACAAAATCCCACAATACCTTGTTTGATTACTTTAACTGGAACAAGAGTTTTTGAATCTGGTATAAACTGAAGAAAAGTTAAAAAATAATGGATACATGAAATATCATTATATATACTGTATATTTAAAGATACAAATATTGTTCTTTCCTTCTAAAATTTGTTTTTCTCAATAGTGCATGTAACTTTCATATGCACAGCAAGTGCATCAGATCACAGTTTAATTAAAATATTTTGTTTATTTCATAGTAAATGTTTTATGAAGTGTTTTAAACATGTCATAAATATCCATTCCAGCTGCTGAAGGGCACCGGAGAATAAAAATGGTGCAAGGATATTGTAATCTAAGCATTGAAACAGTTGTTGCCAAACTTTAAAGATTCTTAAAGGCCTTGCTCAGAATGTTCATTTGAAAAGAAATTCCACATCTATTCCCCTCACAATCCTATAACAGAAAAAAATATTTTTCCATTGTTTTTTGTCCAGTGCTGATAATCCAGAGCAGTGTTCTCTGGGGAATTCTGGGAATTGAAGTCCACACATTTGCCAAGGTTGAGAAAAACCTCTTTTTTTTCTTCAATGGCTAAATTATATTTTGGATGGAACTGTCCCCCAGGTGTGCAGTTTGGAATTTGTTATCACCCTTTAAAGAGGCCCCAGAAACAAAACTTTCAATGTATACTTCATAGTTAAATAACAACTCATATTTTAGTGTAATGAATGAATGATTTTTTGGATTCATTCCCACAACATCCAAATTTTAATTTTTTTGGCCTGCATTAAACTGATATTGTATGAACAAAAAAATCCTATGGATCCTTAAGGACTAACCTAACCTAATTGCCAGGATATTTTATACCCAAAATGAAAATCCATCACAAGTAAGGATATAGCCTTTAAAATTCATTTTTTCATTATATGTCAGGAACAAACAATATATTTTGAGAAAAATGCAATGGAAGATGAAACTAATTAATAAAAACTAAATTAATTCCATTTCTTTTTTTAAAAGTCAACATTCTCATTGCAATCCTTTTAATAAGTACTCATAAAATTCTCACAATTTATATCACTTGCATACAATAAGGGAAGGTCATTTTAGCTATTTATTGAACAAGCCATGTATAAACCTGAATCAATGTTACATTTAAGTAAAATAATAATGGCTTGATCAAACTGATTATCTATGAACTGTTTCACTAAACTATCCCCTCTCATCCCTATTCTCCCTAATAATTAAATGAATGAACAGGTTGTTGAGTGGAGCATAGAGTGCCTCAACAGTGGGTGAAAACTGGGAGGCCTAGTGCAGCATCAGCCCACCTGCTTCAGACCTCCCAAGGTCCCCCCTACCCTCTGGATATCCCATGTTTTGCTTCCTACCCTTGGATCCACACAGCCACTTGGGTATCCAGCTACTTCTTCATAATCAGTCACTTATCTTCTGAAGATCTCCAGACCTCAGGAAGTTGGAAAGGAGAACAGGATGCTCCTTTGCTGGACCACATGGCAAAATCCCGCAAGCAGATGGCCGCTTGTGGGATTGTGCTATGTGACCATTGGAGAGGCCTGTTCTCCTTCCCTATCTGAGGTCTGGAGAAGTTAACTGAGCAATTGATGACTGAGGTGGGGAGGAATGTGTGGAACCCAGTGGGGTGGCAAAGAAGGCAAAGTGCCTGTAGGACCCAATGGGGCAAGATGGGAGGTGAAAATAGGTGAGGGATTGTGCTGCAGTGTCTCTGTGGTTGATCACAAGAACTGTGAGAGTGCTATAGAAGCTGTAACTTGAAACCAAATTGTAAATAGCTTTGGGGGGGGTGTCTGTCATAACTTCAAATGGTTGCTACAGTAAGTGACCTTTGTAAGTCGAGGACTACCTGTATTTTTTTCCTCACTTGATCTGCAAACACTTAGCAAACATTAATGGAATATTGAAATGAGTAATAGGCTGGGAATGTCAGATTCTGGATTCAGACAAGGGAATATATTAGCCAAGCTAGAATGTATATCTCAGCAAACCGCAATTTCCAGATGTCATTTGCCAATAAAAGTTAACTATTGTACAGTATAATGCTTGAAATGACTGGTCATATTATGCTAAGCCCCAAACCAAACAATCTTTGATATGCCATTGGGTATAAATTTGGTCATTAAGTGAAGGTAAGCAATAGATCTACAGTTGAACCTATTGACAATAAAGAAACTATCAGAACAGATGCTGTCCATTCAATTTGCACTCAAACCGGTCAAATGTAAAATTGATGTACTTTTAACAAAAATATGTACATGCTGATACTGCATAAAACTACTTTAATAGAATATAGTAGGTGATGAGCTAGGACTGGGAACATCAGGTATGAGTGCCCAGCCCAGTATAAAGTTCATTAGGTAATTCTGAATCAACCAAAATTTCTCATTGCAACCTACTTTGCAATTCAGACTATTTAAAATCTATCTTTAGTTATTCTTGTAATATTGCTAGTGTATGCATTAAAAGGAGAAAAAGAACAAACAAGCTAATTCTATCTCATTCTCCCGACCCAAGAATCCTATCTTCAATAGCCTTCCCTTTTTTCATAGAACATGATTGTCAGTAGAAAAATACTTCTTGAATCTATAGTACTTAACAATTCTTAACTGCACAAAGAGCTTTCACAATTATAAAAACTTATCTATCAACAGATACTTTTCATAAAGGAAAAACTGAATGACAGCTAAGAGAGAATGAAGGTAGCATGCTTATTCTTGCTCCTTTCTCTGCAAGTAGAAGCTACACCCATTGCTAACAACTAAAAAGAACTTCTGCTCTTACATATGAAATATTTGGGGTGGAGGGGGAGAAAGATTTAAACATAGATACAATTTTCAGACACCAGTGTTCTAACTCTAAATATACCAAGCCCATCATGAGATGAAAATCTGGACTATTCATATATAATATATTTAAATTCAAAGTGTATTGCTAATATGAGGTGGGGGTTTATTGGTTTCTGTCTTGTTCTATCCTATTATCTTTGTAAGCTGCCCCAAGTCACCAAGAGTAAGTTGGATGGCCATATAAATTTTCTTAATAAACAAATTAATTAGGATGCAGTAGCATGTAAATTAACTATCCTGTAAATTAACTAGGATATTATAAATTAAACGAATCACTGTATTACAATCAGTGTGAAGGAATTCAGCTTCTGATATTAACAAGATGATGACTCATGGCAGGAAATTTCTTTAAACTCTAGCGAAAGAAAGAAAGAAAGAAAGAAAGAAAGAAAGAAAGAAAGAAAGAAAGAAAGAAAAGAAAAGAAAAGAAAAGAAAATCCATATTGTAGCCCTCAAGATATCTAAATAAATGGAACTCTCTTATCAGTTTAGTTAGAATTTCCCATTTAGGAGATTTTGGATAGCTTCATATTAACTTTTATGATGTGATCTACTTGTCTCCTTGAGAAGATGCCAATGACCATAACTGAGCCGTATATCTACTTGGGCTGTTTAAAAGCAACTTCCACTTATCTGGAAATCATATGTTTGAAACAACTCACCAATGTCAGATCTGTGTTCCTGTGTTCATGCTTCCTGTTCTGCTCCTTAACTCGTGGGTCCTTGACTTGGGTCAGCTGACTAATTTTTCTGGGATTTGATTCCCAGAGTGTAGTGGATTCTTCTGTGTCATGGCTATGCTCCACTTCCCTGAATCTATGCTCTGTTTGTCTCCTATGGCTTGACTTGGGGCTAAAGTCTAAACTACATTTTCCAAGGCATATATGCCTGCATAGCTAATAATGTACAATAGTTGCTTTTATAATTAACTGGAATACTATTTGTCAATGAACCACTTGTAAATAGAGTTGATGTGTTTGAACCAGGACACTGAACATCAGACATTTCCAAGGTGGTATTTTCAATGGTCTCCAACAGCATTAAATACATAATAATCTAAAGGTAAATGTTGAAGTCTATAAGTGATGCTTATAGATTAATACTGCCTACATGTCTGCATATTAAAATATTGTAATGGTATAGCTTAATTATGATAAAATTAAAATTAAAAAGTAATTTACTGATAAATTAAAATAGATACTAGTCCATACTCAGAAAAATAAAAATAAGAGAAGGAAAATATCATAATCTTATACATATCAAAGGTAAAATAATTAGAATGTTTCAGTTCTAAAAATCTTCTTGAATAATTCATAAAATCAAAAATGTATTCAATATAAAATACAAACAAGCCAATTAAATCCAATTTATCTTCACCTTGATCTATAATTGGATAGAATATAGTTTTGATGTGAAAAATGAGTTATATTTATAGGTTCCCTGAACAAGATTTAATACCAGTATTTGCATATATTATTAAATTTTATATGAAAAAGGAAAAAATTCAGATTCATATTTGATATATGGCATACAGGTAGTACTTGAGATATGACTGGTCATTTAACAACCATTTGAAGTTCATTTAACATTTGTCCCAACTTTCAGCCACAATGGGCAGGCAATTTACCTGTATAGATAATATGCTAAATAATAAAGATAAAAATATTTTTCATTGCATACCTGTGTATGGATTTTAGGGAACTTGTAGTTGTTCTGGAGCTGTCCATTTTCTTTGTTTTTACCTGATATAAATATATATGTATGTATGTTAAACCCTCCAATAATCATATAAAGGTACATATACACATTAATTTTGTAATTCCAAATGTAATGTGATCTCATACAACTTCCCATTGTTTTTGTCACAGTTAATGATAATTTTAATGAATGTATTGTAATGAATGTAATGAATGTATTGCCCTGTTCCTCAACCTATATTTAAACTCTAGCTGATTTCTGCAGTTAAGTTAGAGATATACCTAACTAAACTGGATAATATTTTATGAGTAAGTACTCTTATTTTACTTCTTTATTACATTCATAGCCCATCATTTCTCTATAGACAATGCTATAAGCATATAAAATAGTAACTAATTCAAAAAGTAAAATAATCAAAAACACACACATTAAAAAATATAATAATAATCTCATAAAACTAATGTCAATTGCATATCAAGTTGCCAAAAGCTATTGGCATAAAAAAGCTATTGTTTGGCTGTCGTGTACTCCTATAGCAGTATGTTTCAAAATCTAGGCTCAGTCATTGTATGAAGATCCTCTCTCATCTTCTTGCTGAACATATTTCTGGTACTAGCACAATGGAAAGGACTTCCCAAAGATTGTAACTTGAATAGGCCCATATGAAAAAAATCCAAAAGTTCAAGTAACCTTGGTTTAGGTTTTATGCAACTTTATAAGCCATAACTAGCATCTATACATATATATGCTCAGAAATAGGCTATTATTAACTGGAGAAACAAGAAGGATGTGTCTCTCTCATGCTTTCAAAATCAATTGCCTGGGTTCATCTAAACTAAAACATTTAAGAGTTTTCATAGTCAGCCCTTTCAATAACGTGTTATATTATCCTAAAACATGGGATTCAACAAGAATCCATATAAACAGGAATGGGCATATTTGGCATAGTAGGTTTAGTTATACTAATGAATCTTTTCTGTATTTCACTAATTTCACTTTATTTCTTTTTTCTTTTGTTTTATTAGCCACGGTTTTCTTGAAGAGCTGTAGGAAAGACCAGAAGTAGATGGGTTTATGAATACATCCTGGGATAAGGGAAAAATAGAACAGAATGGATGAAAAAAGAAAAGAGAGAAACAGATACATAAGCAATGAAAAGAGCACTTTCATTGTCTTAAATACTGTAGGTAACTTATTATTTCATAGAAATAAACAATATTTAATCTGACTAGTTAAAATGTTGTTGGCAACAGCTTATACATTTGGTAAATTTAAGAACAGGTAGTCCTTGACTTATAACCATTTGTTTAGTGACCATTCTAAGTTACAGTGGCACTGAAAAGGTGAATTATGACCGTTTTTCTGTTATAACTGTTGCAGCATCCCCTTGGCCACATGATTAAAAGCTTGATAACTGGAATGTATTTATGACGGTTGCAGTGTCTGGGGTCATGTGATCATCTTTTGCGACCTTCTGACAAGCAATATGACCATTTTTCATACTTAGAACTGTTGCAGCATCCCCATGGTCACGTGATTTACATTCAGATGCTTGACATCTGACTCACCTTTATGACGGTTGCAGTGTCCTGGGTCATGTGGTCACCTTTTGCAACCTTCTGACAAGCAAAGTCAATGGGGAAACCAGATTTGCATAACAACTGTGTTACTAACTTAATAACTGCAGTGACTCACTCAAGAATTGTGGCAAGAAGGTTGTAAAATGGGGCAAAGCTCACATAACAACTGTCTTGATTAGCAACAGAAATTTTGGGCTCATTTGTGGTTGAAAATTGACAAAGTCGAAGATTACCTGTACCATTATCATGTTATGTACAAGGGAATAAATTTCTCTGCAGCTTTCTTATTTAAAGGCAGGAATGTGCAACCTGAAGACTCATCCCTCCCATAATTGCCTCACTTCCAAAAATATTGTCTTCCAAAAATGTAATTACGTAAGCCACCAAATATTGCTTAAGTTATTCAACACTGGTATTTTTGCTCCAAAAACAAATAGAGTCTCTTGTTATGAACCTTAGCTTTGCCTAGAGAATGTGTGGATACATTGATTATTATAAGTCCAGGTGCTTAAGTTGGCTGTATAATGTTACAAATAAAAAAATGTTAAAAAGTGGAGCAGCCATCAGAATCTTTGCAATAGCCTTCATAGGTAGAGGGAAAAGTGACACTATAAAAATATACTAGAAGCACTTAAGAGGTTATTAATTATGATTCTCACTGCTGCCCTCACTGCTTCCTCACAATAGGAAGATAAAGAACAAATTGGGTGTGTCATATCTCCATCTGTGGAATATCTTGTTCTCATTTTATTTGGTTTCCAAACACCTGGGTCATTAGAAATGCCTCTGAAGATATGAAGACTTACTGGCCTTATGGGATAGTTACGTGACAGTTTCAACATTAGAAAAAGTGATATTGTCTTTTATTGTTCCCTTACTAGAATATTAAAATTTGGGGGGGAACCAACTCATAAAATATTGCACATAAAGATTGGGCTGCAAAAGATGAAATTCAAATAAAAAAGCTAGCATGAAAATAATCTGTAAAAATATGGAATCTCTCAGAATGTAAATTCATAAAGGTCAAGTCGACTGCCTGGAGTAAAAATCTCTTCAAAGCAATAGGGCAAAGTGAAACAGAGTAAATGAATGAGAGGTGGTTGTATTCCACTCTCATATGGATTTTATTTTATGTAAAGAAGAGATCCACTAATCATAGCTTTTACTGTATGTGATGAGAATGAAACATGAGATTTCCATGTCAGTAATTTACAGCATCGCTAGCCATTGTTGAGGTGATATAAATCCACATTTATGTGAATCTCCTTAGGCATAAAATGTACATCCTCCACCAATAGTATGTATGTGTACATATATGCATGTATTACCTAGCTATCATCTATCTCTATCATTTGTATGCTTCCTGGGCAACTCACTAGTAAACACATTTTTAAAAGATAAAATCAGTAGTAAAATATAAGGAATCAAAATAAGGAATAAAAGATAGCAAGGTGACAGAAACCCAACTGGAACGGGAAAGAAAAAGAGAGAATAGAATAGAATAGAGCTGGAAGGGACCTTGGAGATCTTCTAGTCCAGCCCCCTGCTCAAGCAGGATAATCTATATCATCTCAGTAATAAAATATAAGGAATAAAAATAAGGAATAAAAGATAGCAAGGTGACAGAAACCCAACTGGAACGAGAAAGAAATAGAATAGAATAGAATAGAATAGAATAGAATAGAATAGAATAGAATAGAATAGAATAGAGCTGGAAGGGACCTTGGGGATCTTCTAGTCCAGCCCCCTGCTCAAGCAGGAGAACTTATATCATCTCAGAAAAGTGACTGTCCAGTTTCTTTTAAAAAACCTCCAGTGATGGAGCACCCACGATTTCTAAAGGCAAGCTGTTGCACTGGTTAATTGTCCTCACTGTTAGGAAGTTTCTCCTTAATTCCAGGTTGCTTCTTTCTTTCATTAGCTTCCAACCATTGTTTCTTGTTCTGCCCTCTGGTGCTTTGGAGAATAATTTGACCCCCTCCTTTTTGTGGCAGCCCCTCAAATACTGGAATACTGCTATCATGTCACCCCTTTTTTTCTTTTCTTTAGACTGGCCAAACCCAAGTCCTGCAGCTGTTCTTCATAAGTTTTAGTCTCCAGGCCTTTGATTATTTTAGTTGCTCTTCTCTGAACTTTTTCCAAAATCTCAATATCTTTTTTGTAGTATGGTGACCAAAATTGGTTACAGTATTCCATATGTGGTCTTACTAGGGTTTTATAAAGTGGTACTAATAGTTCACGTGAAGAATCCAAGAGTATTTCATTCAGCTCTTCATAGCTCTTCTAACAACAGCATGGTGATGGCTATCTACATCTTGGGGTAACTTCACTCTAGAAGGCACACTTCCAGGATCCCAATGTATGACATTGCTTAACTGAAAGAACCTAGAGCATGCTAACCCTGCCAGATTGAACTGGACAGGCAGATACTATGAAGATAGTTTATCTAGTCTGGGTATTATTCATGTGTGGTTATGTTATATGGTTATGTTCCTCTTTTAAATTAAATTAAATTTTAAAATTTAAAAATCATTAGCCACATGGATTCTCTTTGGAATCAGGCAACTTAAAATCCAATAAATAAATAAATAGTAAAAGTTTGAAACTGTTATAAATTACTTACCAGGAATAACCACTTTGTGAATGAAACTCTTACTCCAGATCCCATCATCTATATTGTCTTTCACTCCAAATTCATAAATAGTGTTGGGTTTCAAATTATCCACCACTGTTTCTGTAGTTGGACAAAGCTGCAGGATCCACTTCTTACTCTTGTCCTTTTCTCTGTAGCGCACTGTATAAAATCTAGTCAATAACAGTAAACATAAACTTTCAATCTGAAGAAAATGCAGAATACAAAAGCAAAATACAAATTTATTGTGTGTTGTGGCAAACTTTATGTGTGCACTCCATTTTCTTTTTAGTTCAGACATTCTTGAATTGTGGGAATAAGAACCTGAGATGGTGAGATTTGAGTTATTAGACAGAGTAATTTCATTGTCTAAATTGAGTTAAGTGCCTTGAATCAGTTCAATTCAACTATCCAGGCTCAGGCAAATCTGATCAGTGCTCCCTCACACAGTTTTCTTAGCAACCTTGCTAAATTAGCTGACCTACATTATGCTCTATGGCAGAAGTCTCCAAACATTTCAGTCTGAGGGCCAATTGGACATTTTGCAAATATTCAAGGCCCTGGGGGGAAAAAATCAGTGAATAAATGAGTGAATAAAATTTAATGGAATGAATTGTTTTAATTTGCTCAGTATGATATGATTCACAACAGCAGCAAAATAAATGGGACAGCTACAAAAAAAGCAATACCGTGCTTGTACGGACAAATGATATAAGAAAAATGTCAAACATTAGAAAATACTTGAAGAAATAATAAATTAATAAGTGCAAATGAAAAAGGTCTTCTGCAGTCACGACATAAGCCTAAGACTGAAAATCAGGCTTGTCAGATGCTATATTTTTTCTACCCTGCTCTATGGAGTAGAGAGTTGGTCTCTGACAGAAGGCCACCTGAAGAGACTAGAAGCATTTGAAAAGTGGATTTACAGGCGGCTGTTACGTATAAGCTGGGTTGACAAGATCAGAAATGAGGAGGTAATAAGCCACCTGGGAAAGCCAAGGGAAATCATCAAAACAATTAAAAAATGAAAATTAGAATATTTCAGACATGTGAAGCGACACCCAGAAAAATACGGAATACTCCATTTAATCCTCCAGGGAAAGATTGAAGGCAAATGAGGTCCAGGCAGAAGAAGAACATCGTGGCTTCAAAATCTAAGGGACTGGTTTGGACAAAACTCAGCAGCACTTTTTCATGCGGCTGCTGATAAAAACAGGAGCGCCAACATGATTGCCAACATCCGATAACGGATATGGCACAACAAGAAGAAGTGCAACCCAGAAATGAAGGCTGTTCTTTTTTAAATACAATACATTTACACAATATTTTTTTAATACATTTACACAAATTTCACAAATTAACGGAAAAAGAGAAGGTAGCACAGATCACTTCTGCCCACGCTCACAAGCAAAGTAAGCAACCCTCCAGCTGGCTTAAAGCCAGTACAAATTTTAAAGGGGAAGGTGCTTCTCCTTCCTCATCCAGTAATCCTTCAGCTGGCTCACAACCCCTCCCACCAGAGAAATCAAGGGAACCCTATCTTCCTTTCTAAAGAGTGGTGAATGCAACCCTACTTTTTGTCCCTGTGCTATTTGGAAAGGATTGAAGCACAGCACATGGGAGAAGTTGGCAGGCCAGAAGGAAGCTTCCAGAGGGCCAGATGTAGCCTGCAGGCCGTTTTTTGGGAGACCCTTGGTCTATAGAAATAACAACTATTTATTTCTTTCATTTTATTGTAAATATCTTTGCAAATACAGAGCTTTGTAAACTTCCCATAAAAACATAATCTAGTTTTCTCATCTGCCAGTGTTATTTCTCTGTATAACATGAGTGATCAAGATATATTTAATAACAGAACCTTTTTTGCAAACTTAATTTTAGGAACTTGGCTTTGGCATAAAAATATTAAAATATATAACATTTCCTCATAAATTATGATAATTCCTCTATTTAATCTAGCAGCTTTTATTTAATCCCAACATGATAAAAATCAGCCTCAAAACATCATAGAAATTATGTGAACAAATATGTTGAAATAGCACTATCTCTACATCAGCATACAAACCACAGGCTTATTAGTAACTTAGGTAGGGGCCACATGATAAATTCCTAGCTGAATTATTGTCATTGCTGTGTGAATGACTCTCAAATTATTGTGCTGTTACAATATTCTTTCATTTAAAAAAAATATAGCATATTCATTAGTACTGATTAGATTCTCTAAAAAATATCTTCCCAACTATTTACTTTTTTTACTGTTTGTAATTTGTTTTTATTCACTTCTTGCGAAGATCTTATTATTCTTCATCCATTCATTTAGCAGTAGTGAAAATATGAATCTGTTTACAAGTTTATTCAATTTATTGCATCAAAGATAGCTGAGTGATAACATTTGTAATTGTATAGGGCACCAGGGATTATAGGACTGAATTATATTGTGGATATATGAGGTCTAGGTCTAAAACGGAATGAATGTAGTTTAGAAAAGGATAATAATTAAATAATTTTACTTAGTTATTTTGTTATATAAATAGTGGGTGGTCACAGTGATTTATATGGGTCTCTTATTGTTCTATTCCCCCTCAACAAGCTGAGATGTTGGGTGGAGAGGATGTGATTGTCCAAAGTCACATAGTGAATTTTTGTGGTTGACGATGGATATGAAGCTGGTCCTGCACAAGTCATAGACTGAAACCTTAACCATGATACCATATTATCTTTTAAATATATTTAATATGTGGCAAAGTTGCTCAGAGTAAAGATATTGTTACCTTCACAAAAAGAAACATAGCAAGAACTTAATTATTATAGTGTGGACCTATTCAAACAGTAATGTCATGAATGTAGCACATTTTTTGCATATAAAACAGATGCATTATAGAAAAAAATTATGGCATCAGTCCATTCCATTACCTGTCATTTGGACAGTTATTCATTGTGGTCCAGTCATGCTTTGGATTGACTAATATCCCCCAAGATAGGAAGACAGATGTTGGAGTTAAAGTGCCTATTACCAGTTGAAGAGGTTTGGGTTTCTTTGTTTTACCTACATAAGAAATATCAAATTGCATAGTGTTTTATATTCATATATATATTAAGACACTGTATATAAGAAGGCTTCTAAATTTATCATATAAAATTTATATGGTCTATATACTATGAACCATTAGAATGCAATATACCTCTTTTCATCATTGCTAAAATTAGATATTGACGAAGAAATCCAAATCCATAGTTGATGAGCTACATTCAATTTAGAATCACTTAATTTAAAAATGGGAAGATTACATATTGTGTATTTCAAAATGATACAGTCAAAGGCAGGTATTTATTTCCAAAATGTCTATAATAGAACATGTTGATAATCAAAACCAGATCACATTGTTTATTCTGCATAATCAATTATTCATAATTCTTTCATTACAGACCTCTTTGGGCAATAATTTTACATCTATATTCCAACATATAAGAAGTAATGTAATGATTCCTGTGCCAAATCACTTTCTATCTACAATCATCCATAGATCATTCACAGGTATATACAATTGTTTACAGCAGGATTTTTTGTGTATATATCACTCTCTCTTGCCAACAATCATACTGTTCTCATGGAAGAAGGTTCTTCCATCATTTGATAACATGACTTATATAGGAAATGACTGCTCAATGCAACTAGCCACTAAAACTTGAGGAACATGAGTTGGAACTTGAATATTGCAGCTGTCCCATTCACCTGTCCAGTCTTTATTCTTGATCAAAGTTATCCATGAATAAGTTGAACACAGTTCCAATTCTTTTTAAAGACCACTTAGATTGTCAGCACAAATTCATCAAATAAGGAAAGGTTCATATCACCCATAATATCTCTTTGTAAGCAACTACTACATTCACAAGAGAGCACATTATTTACATTTTACTATTCATAAGGAAAAGTGGGGGGGGGAGTAAGTCTGTCATTTCAAACTCTGTGAACAGACGCATCCTCACAAGCAAAAAAGTTTTCTACGCTTAGAACTTTAACAAGTTCAGCAATATGTAGGTTGGTTTACTGTTGATATGAGTCTTGTATATCAATAGTTGTATGCTCAACAGATTTTTTTTTTATTGAGAAAGAGCCCCACTTTATGAGTCAAGGATGTCCAGAGGGTATAGTAAAAAAACCCACCAAGATGGTGGCAGTGATAGTGCATTTGAAGATCTGCCTATTTCTCAATTCATGTGTGTCCTACACACAGTGGACATAAAAGCAAATGAGACTTTGATCACAGTATCTTGGCTACCACTTTGCTGCAGATACCCCTGTTATAATTGGATACCTCTAATAATTAAGGCAGTACTCAATCCATATTAGGTGAAGCAGACTGTCACGTAAGTAGCAAGTTGAGTAGTGCCAAACTGAAGGAGAAAAAGAAATTTACAAATACAAATTTATATTTTGTGACGTAGGGTTCTAGTTGTTAGTAGCTAATTTAGGGCTGCAGTTGTTCATATTTTAAGAAATTAGAATTTATGCCTGTTAATAAAACTAATGAAGCTCTAAAATATATCGTTGTAGGTACACAGTAGATTGCACATTCAATTTGAACTTTAACATCAGATAAATCTGTCATCAGATTTATCTAGTTCTAATTCATCCTTCCTTCATAACTTTAAATATGTGCTTGTGTGTGTTACCTACATGCCAAATTCTTCATCTCCAAATGTTCTTTTCTTGATTCCTTGAACACTGCTTAGTTTTATGAAGACTCCTTTTGTAAGTCTTGTTAATTACTAGTTAACAAATATATTTGTCAATCTTTTAACAACAACAAAATGAGATTTCTATTCCTTAGGTTTTGAGTAGAATATAAATCTCATAAGATTTTGGGTTAAGTTGTAAGTAGTGCTAATAGGCATACTGGGGTGTTTGGTTTTTTTTTTTTGTCATTATTGTTGTTTAAAGATGTGTAGTGGTTTTATTTCCATGACACATTCCCCAGATCTATTGGCTCATAGCTTCCATTTTGTTATGCAAAAAGCAGACAAAAAGTGAAATCTTTAGTGTCTACTAAATAAGCATTAACCATTAATTAGAGTCAAGAGTTGCTCACGGAAAGAGGCCAATGCCTAGCAATGCTGGTCAGAGATTAGCATCAGTAAAACTGAAAGGGAACTTCTTTCTTTAGTTTTCATAGTTTGAGAAGAAATGTCTGCACAGACATGCTTAGACAACTAGGGACAGCTTGCAAAGCAATCAGTGAATCTTGAAAAGGATGTAGTTGCTTTAAGAGCAGTGCTTCATTTTAGCTAACACACTTTACAAAGCATCTGTTTTAAATGTTTTAGCTTAGTACTGAAGCCCTATTATTTTCATAGAGATCGGAATAGTCTATTTTTTTTCACCAAATCACATTTTGTTGTATTTGTTTATTTGTTTTTTAATTTGCCTGACTACATTTTTTAAGCAGAATATTATTTTGGAACCTTTATGATTCCCTCTACTCTTTTCTGATACACATCCTTCATTTTCAGGTCAAAATTCTCCACTTTTTTCTTTGTCTAAATCTTGTTTAACAAAGGGAGACTTCTGCCTTGCACATTCAAAAAAAATAGTTCAAATTTCATATATAATATGTGTTATCCACTTTCTTCCTTATTTTCTTTTATGAAACAACAAATGCTGTGTCATTTGCTTAAACACTGTATGTTTATATTTTAGATAAATTGGATGTAATTTAGGGATATTTCTGGACTGTCAGCTTCTGCTTGAGGAGTGGGTGGCAGCTGTGGTCAGACAGATATAGCTTGTTGCCAGTTGTGCTCATTCCTAGTGGGAGACTCTGTCCATGCAGTGATTGTTTGATGATTAAACTATTGCAATGAACTCTACAGGGGGCTACCCTTAATGACAGTTAGTCCAGCATATCGTAGAAGCAATAATGGGCAAGCCTTGCTATGTCATTGTAACATCTCTGCTGCATGAGCTCCACTGGTTACCAGTTGGATTCCAGATGAAATTAAAGTTACCTACTGTATAAGCCCTAAATGTCATAACAAATAGTTAGCTGGAAGACTGTCTCTCTCTCTCCCACAGTATCTGCCCAGTGTGTGTTTTCTGACAAGGTTGGCTTTAGTGAGACCCCGGAGACAAGCTTTCTCTGCCTTTTGGAACAATATCCTCCTGTTGAGCCAGATGACTCCCACTTGGCCAATTTTCCACTTGCCTTTAAAAATGTGAGTTTTCCCCGCAAGCCTTGAGTTAAATTGATGAATGGCCTGTAGGAACTAAGAGGAAATTAGAAAAGCTTTTTTTGCATAGAATTTACTGCATAGAATTTATTGCTGAAGACATTTTGTATTTATTGTATTGTTTTTAATTTTGTAAAGAAGCAAAGGTCATTTAGTTAGAAAGACCTACAAAATCAATAAATGCAATTCAGCTCAGTAAACTTGTCTGATCTACTCGTCTGGCTTCATATGCAGGAAACATGCTAATTCAAGATTGGCAGTGGCCCCTTGTTCTCAGATCATTGGATTTGCAGGTAAGCAGAGTTTTCAAAGATATTTTTTTCTGGAAAACAGATAGTTGACCATCTTGTCCTATTTCCAAGCTCCTGCTTTTTTCCCTTCCCTTCAGCAGCTAAAGTAAAAAAGCACCTTTCTTTCATCTTTTCCAGTTGCTCTGCGGGCAGCTTCACTGACTGTCCTGTACAAAAGCCAAGGGTTTTTTGGTGTTTTTTTTTGTTATTGTTTGCTCTTGGCATAAATAGCAAACATAGAGAATTAGGATAGTAGCATATTTGCAGCTCCATGGAAGATAGCGCTCAGCAGTTCCAGCACTTATAGCAACATGAAACTCTGCTGAAATAAGAATTTTTTCTGTAATTTGTTGTCAGAATTCATTGTCATACATGTGAATAATTGTGTTAATTGTTTCCCACTGTTTATAAGCCTAAGTGAAAACATGGGCTAATTTGTCTCTAAATTAACAGCAGAAAATGCTATTACTCAGATTTGTGAAACAACAGAGCAAATGGATGCATGTCATATGTCAATGGAATGATGCTTCTTTTGGTGCGTTTCCAAGTATTCGTTACATCATAAGAAAAAAGGAAGATGCTAACATAGGTTTGATTTTATGAACATGAAAAATATATAATTCTTCAAAATATTGCTAAGTTTGCTAACATTGGTTTCTTCTTTTAAAAAAGTTGAATAGATTGGTTCACGTCTTGAAATTGTACATATTTTTATGATATAATAAATGTATATTTATTATTTTTTTATTTGTCAAATTTATATTTTGCTTAACTCTCGATTGAAATATGGGTCTCCTGAGTTTTTATGGGAAAAAATTGTTTAACCTTTTGAAATACCTGAGCAGGATTTCTTGTTATTAGGAATGGGTGCTGGTCTCACTACAATCAAGTATCTTGGCTCTGCATCTGGAAAATATAAGTTATGACTGTTTGAAAAATCAGGCAAACAGGAAATACTTGAATAATCAAAACCATATCATGTATCATACTATTTTTCCCACTGTATTGCTAGTGTTTCATTAGCACTACATTTAGGTTATTCGTCCATTTTCAAAATACATAGAGAGTGTAATAACATGCAAGTTTTGACTTTAAGATATCTCAAATCAGTGGAATGCTTTAGTGATGCTTATAGCAGCACTGAATTGCCTAATAACTTCCTATTTCAGTAAAACAATATTTTTAAAATTCATGATCCATCATTTTTTCATTGTAAGAATCTCTTTCCCTAAATAGAATCACATGAATCTGAAAGTTTAGCTGTAGAGCTTGTATTTTCCATCAGGAAGAAAGAATGAATCTGGGATAAAAGAAATCAGGAAGTTGTGAGCTGGAATAAAACAATGAAATAATGGTACTACTTAGAAACATGGAATCTTTCCTTTTGATAGATGATGAACAAAAAGTAATGAACCAGTAATTCTCAAGTAAAATTTTTCCTTTGGGGTTTCAACACTGATAACATTTCCATTTCCATTTACAACACAGTAGGTTGTAAAGATACCTGAAATCTTAACAGACTCCTGTCCTTTTATTTGCCCCAATTCTGATACTTCTCAGGCCAGTTTTTGCAACCAGAGCAATTACACAGCTCTAGTTTAGCTCAATGTCATGTGAATGTATATCATAAATGTCCTTTTCTCTTGCAGGAAAAAAATTCATCTGATTGAAACCATAAAAACTTTTCCAACCAAACATGGAAACATAAAACAAGATTCACAACAAAATTAAGTTATATAAGCACTATTTTCATAAAGAGAAACCAGTCAATCAAATAATTATTAATTTTTTAAAAGGTGAACTATTTTGGATTACAAGAAAAAGTTAAATACTGTATATGATTATTGCTTTGACATAATAGCAATCATGCACATACATGATTCTTCTTTCTAAAACTAACTGCAATTTTTGGGAATAAATTCCCTTTTGACTGAGAACCAGTTTTCAAATTCTTTGGAAATCAAGGGGGTTTTTGGGGAAACAAAGCCAAATGTGCTGATATTTTTACTCACAAGCTAACAAATTCTTAATGGATTTTCTATTCTCTGGAAAAACACATGGCAAGAGGCCATAAATTCATTTAAGGTTTCTAGTGAAAAGCTTAATCAAAATAAAAACTGATTAAAACAATATTTAGAGAGAGAAATGAGTTTTTATATAGTAAAGTGTGTGTAAATATATATAATTTCTCAACAGATAAGAGGCAAAGTTTTAATTAAAATATTTTAAAAATTAACCAAAATATTTACCTTAAACTCCATACTTATTCAAGTTATATTGGGCAACAACGGTAAAATGAAATATCTTCAACAATGATTTAATTAAGAAAATAAAAATTACTTGGAATTAGAACTTTAAAACAGTAAACATATTAATCAGTGTACTATTGTATACTCATAATACAGGAATTTCAGGTCAGGTGTAAGTCCTTCCAGGTAGACTAATCAACTTCCTGAGAAAGTAGAAACTATTTTTATTGAAATTGTCTATAATAATATATCTTTCCTTACTTATAGTTCAGTGAATTAGGGACATTACTCAAGGCTCCCTTCCAACTCTGTTATTCTATTCTATTCTATTCTATTCTATTCTGTTCTGTTCTGTTCTATTCTGTTCTGTTCTGTTCTATTCTATTCTACTTTTAAATATTGTCTTATATTGTAGACTGAAAATATGTTTTACTACTTGGCAAGGAATTTTACATCCCTCTGACAAAGTTATCTTTATTACTTTCTACAGCAACTATGGAAGGAACTGTTTAAACATTGGCTATGTTTAAGAATTAGATATGTTTCCTCTGAAAGCTCAGGGCAGATTAATCAGAGCCTTATCTCAGATTCTAGGATCTATGAGTACTGATATATCTATTTACCTCATCCTTTTCTTCCTTTCCATCCTCCTAATGTAACCTCTGTTAACATTACAGTAACTCTATGCTTACAGGCCAGTAGTAGATCAACTTATATAGGGAGAGTTTAATCTCCAGTTCATAATCACCATATAATGTTAACTAGAAAGATGTATAAAGAGGAAGATGGGTAGTTCCAAAATGTGTATTTCTTCACTAAAGCACTTTTTTCATTTTTTTGTGAAATACACAAGAACTTTATCAAAATTATTAACACTGGGAATCACAGACTTGCTTCACATTATGCACAGAATCTTAAACGTTTATCATTTAACTACATTTTAGGCTTCACACCAGGATTCAGTGGTAAATCTCACCTCTTCAGAACCTCAGCCCTTATTTAGAAGTTGCTTAATTTGTATGAACACTGTGTTTATTGCCAACAGGAATGAAGATTTATACATTAACTTAACAGACAACTTGCTGTGCTGTAGTGCAAAGAAATACAAACCTATATATATATAATTCTATGCTCCAGAGTTTGAAACAGGCCTTTTCCTTCCATCATTCCAGGTTAATGGATACTTGATCATTCACCTGATGGTCTTGGGAATAATTTTACACAATGTATGTTTACATGAAAGTTATTTCTAGACAGGCAGAAGTATATTGAATTATTTTTTGATAGATTAAGTATGCCTGTAATATTGCATTGTTGCTCAGTTTCCTTAAATTGTCTGTATCTTGTAATTCTTGCAGTCTTATTGGAATAGCTTATCCTATATCAGTGATGGCAAACCTTTTAGAGACAGAGTGCCCAAACTGCAACCAAAAACCCACTTATGCATCTTTGGGTGCCGGGCGGGTGTGGCCCATTGGCTGGGTGTGGCCCATTGGGAAGGCGTGGCTGCAGTGGTAACGGCAGACTGGATGAGACTAAAAAGTTCAATCAATCAATTCTAACTTTGCAAGATCTTTTTTTCCCCACAAGAAGTTGAAATTGACTGATTGATTGAATCTTTTTTTTTTTTTTTGCACACGGTGACAGAGGCCTAAAGCGAAAAGGTTTTATAAAACCCAGCTGAAGGCCTAGGACTGGGGCGACGGTGCACGTGCCCCCAGAGAGGGCTCTGAGTGCCGCCTCTGGCACCAGTGCCATAGGTTTGCCACCACTGTCCTATATGTTTCAATAAAGTAAGAGAAAAACATACTGCTGATTCTAGTACTTTGGTCTGATCAATAGAAAAGATGCAACATTGGAAAAACCTTACCATCTTCAGCCCTTGCAAGTATATCAAATATGATCCATTCTTCTTTTTGTAAAGAATAGCTTGTTTTACATAACAATCTTGGAAAGCAGTATGGAGTTTTGTCCAAAACTGACATAAATCACATTTTTCCATCTGTATGTGGAAACTCACTGAACTCTAGTGATGTTGATGCTTGGCAAGAAATATCATGTAATTATTTCACTATGTCCTCTAAACTATTACATTTTATTCTGTAAGATGTCTTCACTTTTTCAAACTCACTTTTAAGGGGCATTAACCCATAGTGAAGAAACAAGTCAGAAATTACAGGGTTTCATAGAGAGAGGGTTCACTGAACATATTAAACTAAATTCTTGACCTTATTAGGAGACAGTCACATTGGAGCTTAAGAAAACCAGAACTGAAGCAACAGAACATACAAGATATACATTCAGAAACAGCAAAGTAGAATTAGGGCAAAAAGGAGCAGAAGTGCCATGACAGACTCTTAAATGGAATGATTTTATTGACTACATATTTTACTACCTACATAGTCACTGCTCTCAGTAAAAATAAATTTCGTTTGGTTTGACTGAAGAGTTATTAATTTTTTTTAAAGAAATGTATTGATATTTTTAACCTAGAATTTCTGATCAAACTTATAATTCCAATCAAGGGATCAGGTTTTCCTGTCTATATTTTACACACTACTCAGTATAGATCTGATAATCCTTGTGGTTATTCAACTAATATTGTATATATTCAACTATGTATGTATGTATGTATGTATGTATGTATGCATGCATGCATGTATGTATATATGTATAAAAGAGCTCTTAGAGCTCTTTTGTTCTACCTGCTTTTAATAGCTTGCTGATCCCTCTGCACTGAGAAAGATAAAGACTTTCTTGACTCCAGCCTAGATCCTCATGATGATATAAAGTTTTCTTGGCCATAATATGGACACATTTTGTTAGAGTCTTCTCTGGGATGATTTTTTTTTAAAAAAATTAAAAAGTTACATATTGTAGCTTATTCTCCTGGAATTTATTGGTGCCAACTTGGACTGGCCTAGCTTAATTTTTTGAAATCAGTTAGGGTCACATAAATACTGTATCTCTGTAGCCCCGTCAGGTCCATTATAACCACACAATTCTTGAATGTATCTTTATGCACATGGCTTTTCTTCATTAGAATTGTTTAAAAACAATGTTTTCTGATTGCGTTTTCATTTATTAAATTCTGATTCTATTGTGTCATTCGAAAGCTGATGCCAGAATATTGCCCAATTATTTAAATTGGGCTCTGTTCTCTCTGCATGGGGTATTTTATAATCATGCAGTTATTAAGCATTCTGTCCTGACGTTTTCATAACTGGACTATTTTTAAATTTTATTTTCCTTTTGCAAATAACATAACAATGTGTATATGTGATGATACAAAGCAGAGGTCCAGCTCTATACAATGGAAATATGTTCAAAGTGTTTTATACAGGTTTACATTTACTGAAATTTTATCCAGAAGTTAACCCAGAAATTAATTAAGATGATTAAGGGCCTGGAGACAAAAACATATGACCAACGGTTGCAGGAATTGGGTATGGCCAGTCTAGAGAAAAGAAGAAACAGGGGCGACATGATAGCAGTATTCCAGTATTTGAGGGGCTGCCACAAAGAAGAGGAGGTCAACTTATTTTCCAAGGCACCAGAAGGCAAGGCAAGAAACAATGGATGGAAACTAATCAAGGAGAGAAGCAGCCTAGAACTAAGGAGAAACTTCATAAGAGTGATGACAATTAACCAATGGAACAGCTTGCCTTCAGAAGTTGTGAATGCTTCATCACTGCAGATAGAGCCATCTATCTGAAAGGGTATAGGATCTCCTGCTTGAGCAGGGGGTTAGACTAGAAGATCTTCAAGTCCCTTCCAGCTCTATTCTGATTGATTGGTCTTTACATACCACAAAGGAAGCAGTTTATGGGAATTGTATCTCACTGACCAAAAATGCTAATCAGTAGTCTGCTATCTTTGGGTCTTCTGCTGAAAATAAGCAGCCAGGAGAAAGTAGCAATTATGATAATAAACAGTCTATCTGACTGGCCAACAGCCTTCCTCCCTGAGCCATCCTTGATGCTCAGTCTAAGGCCTGGGATTGCAGTAGTCAGTCTTTTGTTTGAAGAATTCCTTTATTCATACTGAAATAATTCAGGAGATTTGTGTAGCTAGTTCCAAGATGTTGTTTTAAGATTCAGATACAATGAACACACAATTAGGGCAAATACTGGAAAAAAATATTTTGTATTTTAAACTAAATCTTGCAGAATAAGTGCAATATAAAGAGAATATTCTTACATGCTGGCTAGGAACCCCCAGATATTAGAGTAGGTGGGCCCTCTGTGCATGTGACCTTCTTCTGGAACCTTGGTTTACACTGAAACTTATTGTCTAAGAGGTTTTTTTTTGAGATGTATACACTTCTATAATTGCATTGTAGATATCATTCTTGTTAGGGACCAGACTATATTCACAAAGGTAATTCAGTTAGCAATAGCAGAAGCACTTAGACTTATATACTACTTGATAGGGCTTTACAGCACTCTCTAAGCACATTACCCCCAACAATCTGGGTTCTCGGAAAGGTGGAAGGCTGAGTCAACCTAGAGCTGATCAGGATCAAATTCCTGGCAGTGGGCAGAATCAGCCTGCAATACTGCATTCTAACCACTTCCCTACCCTGGCTCAATCCTGTCAAAACAAGCTAAGATAGTATTCCAAGGCAACACCATCCTAACCTGCTTTTTCTAGGTGGTTGGTTAGCTAAAGACATTTTAAACATTTTATATTTTATAATCTCTTTGGGAAGAATTGGTGCTCTAATTGTAGAGAAATTATAATAAACCTGTCTGTGTCTTCAGAGATCAGGTATGTCATTACAGTACACATGAGGAGTAGCGTTTATGTTATGATACCATGTACATTTTGTCATTTGGATGAAATTTTGACTTATGGCCATCACTGCATATACTTTTGTTTTAACCACATGGAGGGTTGTGTTCTGTTTAGCATCACCCACATTTTCAGTATATGATTTTATCTGCAGATTTTATAAAATGTTGCTAATATAAGGGGTGTGTAAAACCTGCCACTATTGTACATTTTCGAAGACTATAATCTCTCTTCCCAAATTATCTCAAATTTTCAATGCAGTTTGGGCATTATTTTCAACTGAATTGTACCTGAAAGATTAGCATAGTTCTTTCTGGCATCACTCTCAGACCTGTTGCAATCCATAATGTGCACATTTGCTGTTCTATTTTTATATTGTAAGGACAATGTTTTTTTTGTTTTGTTTTACAATTCTGCATACTGATATAATTATAGGGTTTCCCACCTGAACAGAGGGTTGGACTAAAAGACCTCCACAGGTCCCTTCCAACTTTGTTATTCTGTTAATTTTTCATTTTTCTGTTTTAATTGGCTAACATAAAACTATTTTTATTGCAAAAAGTTGATGCATTTATAAATTACAATTGGGTATAATATTGTCGATTTTATAAAGGTGGTGAAGTCTACTGCTCCTAGTGGTGCTACTGGATACTGCCTGCCTAACAGTGCAGTGCTGAGCTGAACACAGAGCAAAGTGACGTCAGGCCCAGGCAATAATCTGGTTGGGTGAGGGTTCTTTTTTCTTTTTTTGCAACCAATGGATCTATAGCCATATCCATCAAACAGGTCTAAATTATTGTGAATTTATTTTCTTCATTATTATGTGGAACTCCCTGGCAAGTGCTTAATTTGATTTTATATGTTATTAGTTTAATTCTAGAGAAAAACATTTAAATGGTTTCCAAGTGTCTGGAATTATAAAGAAAAATGTATTTAATTACAAAGTATGTATTGGATATATTTGCTCTAAAAGAAGGAAAAGCCTTGTGCACTACAATGCTAAGTACTTACAAGGGTCTGTAACCTTGAAATCCATCTCAGGAAAACATAGATTTAAACTTGCCAAAAATATCCAGAAGGCATTTAAAAGTTCCAGCTACTTCTTCATTCTGAACATTTGTCTAACACAGCTAACTCCCAAAACACGTACTTTGAGGTAAAATTTGCCCTGATGTTTGCCAGCAGTTGCTTTGAGGATCTCCAAAGTTTCATCAATTTACTCATCAAGTGCATTAAAGTTCTTAAAGTTCTTACATGTAACTAGCTGTACCCGACTACGCGTTGCTGTGGCTCAGTCTGGTTAGCGTGTGTTGCTTTTACGTCCAACAGATGGCACTGTTTTTTTTAAAAAGCATGTTTTTACCTGTCACATGTGTGACATCTATATAATAGAAGGTATATAAAAACACGCGCGTATTCGAATGCAACGTTGTTTCAAAATTTCAAAGCAATCGGTGAAGAACTTTCGGAGATTTAAGATTTTGAACAAATGAACATTTACATTTTTATTTATATAGATAATCTGCCTTAAGAAGAAATTGATATTGTATTGCAAAAAGGGCAGCAAAGAGGGTTTCTGAATTTCTCAGAGCTATCTAGTAGTTATCTAGGTTTTTTTTTTGCAGCCCAGATCTGCTAGTTCTGATTTAATATTAAATCTAAATCTAAATTTGCTTCTGGTGATTAGGGTTACGTCTTGCAACATTAGTTACAGATCAACAGATTATTGACCAACATACAACATATCTTGAAAAAAAAGCTGTGTCCTTAACTTACTTAACATTTGCAATAGTGTCAAATTAGCCTGTTTCCTTACATATTCAGATATTTTGAAAAATATCAGTAATTGAAAACATGCAAACAAACAAACAAACATCTTCCAGAAAATAAAAACAACTTTTTGGTAATGCATATTGTTTCTTTTCCTTTCAAAGCCTCTCATCTATCTTCTAGTCCAAATTAGAAGAAAACATGTGTTCAATTTGAGCAATCATTGTTTTAAAAAAGCAATCTGTAAATTGTAAATAGCCTTACCAACTTCAGTTATGTACATTTTCCCATTAGATGGTAGGGGAATATACTGGTTAGAGAAGAAGCTGCTTCCATACCCCAGGATGAAACCTTCCAGTTTAGTGCTTGGAGTTGGACGAATGTATCTCATGCACACTGCATCATTGGTTACATTGATCTGAACTTTCAGGCTTTGTTTTTTAGCTAAATGTAACAAAAGAGAAAGAGAAATGTTATTACAACATAAAATAATTGGCATTGATATTTGCCATAGATTCAGAAGCACAAATGGAGGATAGAACTATACTGTAGATCAGAGGTTCCCAACCACCGGTCCATGGACCAGTACTGGGCCACAGCATGCCAACAACCGGTCCGCATAAACAAGCAGAGCCCCATCCGCAAGATGCAGGCAGCACACAAAACCACGCACTCTGGTCCGCGGAAAAACCTCTCTCCATGGAACCGGTCCCTGGTGCCCAAAATGTTGGGGACCTCTGCTATAGAAGATTAGGACCAAATAGCATTTCAAGAGATTATTTGAAATTATACTATGTAAACAAAATAATGGCTGATATTACATGTTGGCTTGTTTTGTTTGCAATGATTCTTTCATAAGTCTTCAAAAATACTTTTATTGTAATTCTTCTCAGTGTGAACTATATACAAGTAAGACTAGGAATAATAAGCCTAGGTTTGAGGTTATATATACTATTCATTAAACTGAGAAACATTAATTGTGCTGCAATTCAGTCATATGTTGTACCAAATAGTATCTATGATTTTCAAAATGTTGACCATCTTATGAAATGCAGCAACTAGGTAGTGTAATATAGTGTCCGCAGAGTCAGTTTTGTGTCAATTGTTTCCACATAGTCAGCAATTTCCTGAATTACTTTGCAATATATTTATCATACTTATTAGCCATATTTCCTATCACAGAGGTGCTCAAAAACTAAAAGAATTCAGATATGTCAGGAAGTTACAATTAAAAAAAGAAATAGATTATTAGCCAATTAACAGATTACCAGACCAAAAGCTTTCATGATTCAAAATTTGATTGAGAAATTTGGTCATTGTTAGCTGTTGAGATTATTTATCAGTCTGATAGATTACACTGTCCAGAGCCACTGTTGTAATTTACAGAAACTTTACCCAATCAGATGTAAACATCCATAAACTATACTGTCACATACACCGCAAGTCATGGAAACCTAAATGCTAATACCAAGTAGTAGGTAGTAAATTATTCTTCTGAACAATATTTTTGTCATGAAATATGTGTAATTTAATCCAGTTGTAAATGTTACTGTTAGGCAAAAACACTAAAAGATAATATTGAGCTCACTGAGGATCTGGATTCAACCCAAAATGTATTCGTAAGTTCAGCACTTTGCAATGCATTCACTTGCTTAAGCACAACATCAACTTTATGAATATATGCTATCATTTAAAAGAACAATGGGACTACTATATGCACTGATAAATATGTTAAGGAAATCCAGTATTGGTTAGTCCCTGGAGTCAAGACATCTTAATTCCCCTTTTTTGTTTTTGGAACACATGAAACATCTTTTGATGTAGAAGTTAGAGTAAGGCCATACCACACCACATATGGCTTTGTTTGTGAGTTTGTTTTTTTGTTTTTTGTTTAGTTTTCAGTTTTTACTTTGTTGAGTTTCTACAAAAATATACCGGGTCTTTGACTTTTCATGGGTCATGCAAAACCTTAAAATAACAAAAAAGTGACATTGTTTAAGTCAGTCATTAAATAGAATGAAATGATATGCTAAAGTAACAATTCTGGAATGTTCCACTATATATAATTATAGACAGAGAAAAGAAAACAAAAGAAATTTCGAAGTAGTATATAAGCTTTTTTTCATAAACAAGCAAGAAAGATAAATATTTTGTTGAGTTCTGAGAGAATTTGCTCAGAAAATGGATGTTCCCATCCTATGTTTATGTGTTTTTGCTTCTCATAATCAATACACCTCTTCTTGTTACATTTTTGATGACAACTGAACTGTACAAATAGTATTAAATGTTTTCGTATCTTTCTATCCTTTAAGGTTTCTTGGTAATGGGTATCTCTACATAGAATGTCATTTTCATGACAAATACCCTTAAGAGCATTGAATGACACATGAGTCGTTTTCTGAAAAGTGAAGGTCACTACATTTGGACCAAGTGCTATTTCCAGAGGCAGAAATCCAACTCATGAGTCACTGTAGCCAGATCATTTTGCTCCAGAAAAGGCTGGAACCTAGCCATCCACCTGAGCTGGACAAAAATATTTTTGGCTATGGCTACTACCAGTCCTTCCAGCACGAACAATGAATTTAAGACAAAGCCTCAGGTCATAGTAATATTGTCTCAAGGGCAGCAATTCTGTCTTGTTGAAATCAACAAATTGAAATCAACTTTGTCCTATTTTGTCACATCCATACTTTAACAGTCTCTACACACCAGAAGCATACTTTGATAACATCCCTTGCTGGTCCCAAGATCATAATACAGTGCCAAATATCAACATATTGATATTAAACCATAAAATTGCTATGAATACATTAAATAGCAAGAGCAAAGAAAAATAAAACTTTGTGGCATATACAGAATGTAAAAATAGTCAATATCCTGACCTCATCCATCATCATGGATTGGATTTATGTCTTGAGATATCAGAAGAGCCACTGAGGAATGGTTGTTTCTAGTGTCTAGCATGTCAGAATACAATAGCCAATGGCATAACATGCCAATGAAAGATCTAAAAGAATTGCCATACTACATCAAGGTTCCTACAAAGGTTATCACTAGAGTGATCAATGGCTTCTCTATCACATGTTGGAACTGCTATAGGACTGAAAGGAATCTAGTTAATCCACTTCCTATAGGGTCCTTTTGAGTTCCTTTAAGCAAAAGTGCACCATAGCCTTCTTCAAGGCTTCCAGTATTGTCCTTTACCAAAGTGAAACAATGTCCACCTCCCAGTCCTACCATCTCTCTTTATATCCCCCAATCCTACAAAGAAGCCAAGAAGGACATGGATCAAGCCCATATATTTTAAATATATTGATATTAAAAGTCGCACAAAATTCCTGTGAAAGTTGACTAATTTTAATAGTTTACTCAGAGGAAGGTTTCAAGAACTTTAAAATTAAAATGATATTAGAAAAACAGTATTACAATTAAAATGGTCACAAATCTACTATTTTAAGATCTGGGATAGAATTTTGATGCAATTCTGTCTTGAAAAATCCATCTTGCCGCTCCTAAGAAAATGGTTAGCAGAACAAATCTTCAGATATCTAAGAGTAATCAGCTGCTATTAAAGGTTTCTCAGCTAGTTATTGTGGCATTCCATGAGGTTCTATTTTATCCCTCATGATGTTCAACATCTAAATGAACTCACACTCATCCTATTTGTTCCCTAAATCATATTCAGGAAGCCTGCTCTATTGGACAATTTGAAGCTGTATGGAAAAACTCTATCTGCTCAACACCAGCTTCAAAATGTGGGAGAGGGTGCAAAACCCTACCTCTTCACACATGTGTAATGCATGGAAGTGATAAACATTAAGAAGATAATTCCTGCTATTTATATATTCATTCGGCATTCTAGATTTCAGGTACAAAACCAAAAGTTTCACTTATCTAATTACTTTTAAGTTACAAATAACTTGATCAAGTGATATGAATTGGTATAATTCTAATATTTTGAAGCAATAGAATAAGCTATTTTGTTTTTATATAGGAGTTAAGTATCATATAACTTCATTCTGGAAAAAGATCTAGGTAGTCACTTAAAGATGACACTGACTTGATGGCGTACAGTCAAACACTGATTTTGCTGAATTGCAGTAAATTGGAATAACATAATTTGTTAGGTTTTCATCACCTTTACACCTGAATAGAAATCAATGGATTATCAACCAGAGAAGACTACTGTTGCCAAGTCACAACATTATAGACACATGAGAAGTCCAACCTTATTGAGTTTAGTGGCATATCTACACGGTTTAATGAAGCCAGATTCACTTCATTAAAAAGAAATTATTGGAGAAAGCTGTGCCTTTCTCATTTCCAGATCTAGCTGTGATTATTTTGCTATCAAAAATGGCAAATCAACAAAAGAAACATCTGTGCTGTTTTTAAATTGCTCAGTCCATCTGTAGAATTCCCATGGTATCTGCTGAAATTAGCAAACTAAAATTCATCTTATACTTAAGGTTTTTTTCTTACCACTTTTTATACTTTTTCCAAAATAATCTCTATTGTATCAAGGGAGATGAAGGAAATTGATACCATATGTCAAGATAGTTAACAATAAATCTATTTAAATGACAGGATGATGTAAGATTTTTTAGTTTGAATTAATATTTCAATGTTCTCTGCAGGTTATTTCCTTTTAATGTTAACACGTTAAAATTACCTTCATGTTCTGAAGTATATGAATAGTTTTTCAACAGGTTCTGATAAGAAAAAATGCACGAGGAAACCAAAAGAAAAAGTCCGTTAGTATTACTTTGCCTATTTAGTTGTAAAACTTATTACAAATTGCTTTTGAGTTTGCCATTTTTATTATGCAGTTTTCAAATTTTACTAGGGAAGCAGCCAATTTGGAATAAAGATCCTATGGCAATAAATATTGGAAGAGGAGGAGGAGGAGGAGGAGGAGGAGGAGGAGGAGGAAGAGGAAGTATTGCCTGAAAAAATCGTTAGGGTTCAGTGCAAATGTATTAAAAACTATTAAAAAGTTGATCACTAAAAGAAACAAGTTCAAGTCTAATATAAATGCTGCATAGTAAGAAAAGTTTATTGGTTGCATCTATTGCTGCAATAATGAGTGATAGTATGATCAACAACTGAAGAAATGAGATGCCACACTGTTAATCTACAACCAAACAATATATTCAAAAGTCACAGTTGTTTAAGATTGGATCAGGTAGGAATTAAAATAATCTAAAAAAACTCTGGTTCAATTCTGTTTCTTGAAAATTACAATCCACTGTAAACAGCAATGTAGCTACACTAGAAAGAAAAGATATTTGCAAAAAAATATCATCGTGGGAAGGCAAAAAGAAAATATTTTTGTTGTTCAGTCACTAGGTCATGTCCAATTCTTCACAACTCTATGGATCATAGCATACTAGGTCCCCCTCAGTTCCACTGTTTCTCAGAGTTTGCCCAACTTCTAACTATTTCATCCTCTACCATCCTGTCTGCTTTTGCCTTCAATCTTTCCCAACATCAGGATCTTTTTCATTGCATCCTCTTTTCTCATTTTCTCATCATTGGGGGCAATATGCTGACTCTGTCAACATGCTGTAAAACACTATGAAGCAGTATATAGGTCTAAGTGCTATTGCTATTACTATTTGATATCCAGCATATTTGAGTTTCAGCTTCAGTATCTGTCCTTCCAAAGAGCTGTCTGGGATGATTTCCTTTAGGATTGACTGATTTGATCTCCTTGCAGTCCAGAGAACTCTTAGCTCTTCTCCAACACCCCAATTCGAAAGCACCAATTCTTTGGCATTTAGCCTTCCGTATGATTCAATTCTCACAGCCATACAAAAAAGCCTGCCCTCAAATTAAGATGATCTTATGATCATACAGAAAATTATACACATCTCCTGCTCCTTTAAAAACAAGGAACTCTCTTTCCATACTGGCTTAGGCATGCACAGACTATTTTTGAACTTTGGTCTGGGCCCCATTATCATCTCCAGTCCTGCTCCCAAAAGTTAGATGTTCTTCTCCAGTAGCTATAATTCTTTGTGATTGACCACCTGAAGCATCTAATGCCTGAGGAAACTACTTTACTAACAATGCAAGATTCTAATAATAGGCAATGTATTGTAAACAGATCTGATATAATTTAGAGGATTTATGAGGAATCATGAATTTAGTTCATGATTTCAACTAAAGTGAAGTTCTTTACAAGCCTCTTTGAATTTCATTAAATGATAAAACAAATATTTTGGCTAATTCCTGTGTAATTCCTCATCTAAAACACAACTGTTTTCTGGCACATTGATAATTATTGCAATTTGTTCCATTTACTTATGAGAAAGTATGTTCTGGCACATATTTTTAATACATGTTTGTAGTGCTGGAAACTGTGATGTTGATATTATATAATGAAGAAGAACAACATTACACACTGAGAGTCAAATCATGTATTGTCTAGTGTGTGAAACAAATGCCACATGGCAAGGCACCATGCCAGAGTTTGGTGTTTAATTGAAGAATGAGGCCTCTATCACAGAAATATCTGGAGCTGTTTGAAGCAGAATTTAAATGAGGGCCTGAAAAAAATGGTATGTTTTTTTAAAATCTGTATTTCGCATTTATTTTAAATGTATATCACAAATTGTATCATACTGTAGGTGAAGTTGACAATGTCTTTGTTCTTTTCAAGACTTATCTTGTCTTCAGTCCCAGAATGCAAGCAATATCCCCAAATCTTCACTAACAGACCTACTGATTTCTAATTTGAATCTGTATTTTGTGCTGGAAAACAAGTAGCTACCTAGATGATCATATCAGCCTGTTTGAAATTACTTTTACTATTGATAGTCTCAGTGATGTAGTTATAATTTTGTGTTGGTATTTTATTTAAAACACAGAATCTGTTTATTTACTGTGTTAGTTTGCATAACACTAATTAGTGACCATAAATAAAGAAGTAACAGTATTATTGGGCTGAAAAGGTATTGGCTCTTAGTCCTTCAGTATTCCAGAGATTTCTATTGAAGAACAATCTTGAAGGGAAATTTATGCTATAATCATTATTATGGCATGTTTGAGATGAAATAATGCATGTTCTAAACAAATACTTCATTTTGGATTAAATACTTTCCTGCAAAATTTAGTTTAAAAATGCCCTTTTAAATGGAAGGTTGGGAAAGCATAATCTTAATTATGATGACTTGCCAGAAATGTGATTTCCATGGTCATAAAGGCAAACATGTTCAAGTAACAAATACTGCTAATAACTGAGAATCTTTGTTATACAGAAATTTTGAAATATTGTCTTCATGGGGATCTAGATTTACACCAGACTTATATCAGAGTCATAAGGGATGCAGTGGTTCAGTGGCTTAATGACTCTGGAACTGCCGGTCAGAAATGCTCTGCACTCCAGTGGTTCGAGGCTGGCTCCGTGAAACAGGATGGGCTCCTGTCACTCACTCCCTGGCTCCTGCCTACCCAGCAGTTTGAAAGAATGCAATATTTCAAGGAGATAAATGGGTACCACTTTAGTGGGAAAAACTAGCTGCTTTTTGCATGAACAGAAAAAATGCACTTTTGAGGTATGGTTTTGATGATTAGGAAAAGATTCAGATAACAGAAAATAGTGAGGGGTTTTGGTAATCATAAAATAAGAAAGAATTTTGTAAATGTACACATTTTCGCTGCAAAGTAAATTGGAATCTCCCTTCCTTCCTTCCTTCCTTCCTTCCTTCCTTCCTTCCTTCCTTCCTTCCTTCCTTCCTTCCTTCCTTCCTTCCTTCCTTCTATATTTTAAGATCAAGACAGTTTTATAAGCATATGTTATGACATATATTGTATAAATAGTAGATTATGCTTGATAATAGGAATTCATTGAATATGAATAAATCTACAATAATTAAATCTGATAATGCTCAAATTCAGCTTTTAATCAATCCTAAAAAACAAGTATCAAGATAAATTGCTGTTTGGTGGTTGTCATTCTTTCAAAGTTATCTAATCAAAACAATGTTTTCTACCCTGACAAATGTATAATCTAACCATAAACAATAAGGAAGACAACTGAAAGAAAAAGCAGACAAAAAATTAACCTTGACCTCACCTTAAGAGCCTATTGGAAGACAATTTTGGCCAACCTAGCAATACTGTGGCTAATTCTAATTATCAAATATTGTTGAGAGAACAGACCCATTTTTTCCCCTTAACTTTTGTTGCCCACCTAAAGGGAAAGTATTTTGCCCTACAACTTTCAAGGACAAGAGAACTCTTACAAAACTGCATGTGCTAATATTTATTTTAAAAAACTCATGAAAAGACTATTCCCTCTTCATTATTTTCATGTTTGACACGTTGAGATATTCGGTGTGATATTAAAATATAGACCCGAATTCTTTCACTTCCAGACACTTTTACTACTTATGTAGTAACAGTGCATATATATGATACCTTTCTAGATTTGATGGAAAACGATATACTGTTTATAGAAGTATGGCACAATGGTATTTTGCCAATCAGGCAAAGAAGAGATAAAACAGGCATAAACAGAGTTATATGGAAATACTGAGTCTAAAGCTATGTTCTTAACTTAAACATACCTTATTCTCTAAGGTCACCTATTTTTATTTAGGCTATATATCAATTTCTCTCTTGCCAACTTTCTTTCTACTTTAAGCAGCTGCATTTATTGTCACATTTTCATAACTGAATATATTTTCTCAGTAGTTAGTTTTGTGAACATTTCATATTATCATATTAATATAGCCAAAGGCTAGTTCACAGGTATGTGCAACTAGCCATGATGCCCAAAGAATAAAGTGTACATTGTGACTTCAGGATGCAAGCTTTGCCCGTTCATGCTTGTGTCACAGTGTTGTGTACAAACTTGCATAGGGATGGAGCATTGGAATGTTCTAATGCACTTTTAATCACTTTTTCCTTAGCCTCCACTATAGCTGCTCATGGATGACCTGGAACCAACTCTCAAAAAGCAACCACTTCTGAGCATTTGATTAATCATAACTAGGCTACCTGAGGAACCCTCTCATTCCAATGGGATTGACCCATCCCAGTTCTTCTGGCAGAAGAGGAATACTGTGGGCAGTCAAAGAATTCCAAATGGTGGGGTTCAGGAGAAGGGCCTTTTCTGCTGTGGGTGCCACCCTCTGGAGCATTTTGCTCCTCAAGGCGAGATCTGCTTTCATCCTTTTGGCCTTGTATAAGAGCTTGGCTCTGCCAATTGGCCTGGAACTCCAATAGGGCCATTCCATATTGAAGGTGGTAGTGGACTACAAAGAAAATTCCAACTCCAGTGCATGTTTTTGCAACTTTAAAATTAAAAAAAGTAAAATTACAAATAACAAACATTACAAAAATGTAGACTAAAATACTACAACATTCGATTGGTCATTCGAACTGTCACTCTATACCCTGTATATTTGTTTGTTTGTTTATTTGATATGATCGAGTCTATTTCGATTTTACTAGTCTCGACGATAAAGTTGTACCACATGAAATAACGTTCTTATAGTTACTGATGTTTATGCTTAAAATGAGACCAAATAAAATTTAAGTCATATTGTAAATAATTCAAGAAAGAAAAATGTCATTCTGAGAAGTATCAATTTTTCGCAGTTACATCATTATAAGAGATGAATTAATAGCTTTCTACTGAGACAGAATTTAAATGGCACTGAACAAAGTGAGATAAGTAAAATTGCAGTTAAAGACATATGAGAGAACGGACTAAGTCATGAAAAATGAAGAATTACACCTGTTTTGCCTCAGTCCATAAAAGGAGTAGCAAGCTGCCCTGAAGGCATTCGATGTTTGCAGAAGACTAGCTGTTGAAAGTGAACATTTAATGTGTGTATATTTTTTCCTGTCATTTCTTGCTATCTGGTTTAACCAAGCAGTGACGGCTGTTTCTGCTATGCTTGATCATTCTCTTTGCCATGTGTAGACTCCCTCCTTCCCCTTCAAAGAAGATGAGGTATTTTGCACAAAGATCAAATCACAGCCTCCCAAAATAAAAAAAATATCTTAATAAATCCATTTGGTTGTGATTATTTTCTGAGAAGCTATTTGATAAAGGAAGATTGATTTTAAAAATTATAAAAAATAACTTTGGCTGCAGTAGTGTCAGAACTATGGCAGTATAGTACTAAAGCTGTACATAGAGCCTGTTTGGTTTAGTGGTTAAGACACCAGGCTATAAAGTAGAAGAGTGTTAGTTGAAGTCCTGTCTTAGCCATAAAGGCCAGATGGGTGACTTTGGGCCAGTCACTCTCCCTCAGCCCAACTTTCCTACAGGACTGTTGTTGTCAGAAAAATAGGAGGAGGAAGGTATGTTGGATAAGTTTGCTGTCTTGAGTTATTTGTAAAAATAATAAAGGTAGATATAAATAAATAAATAATAACACCCATGTACCAGAATGAGAAAATGCAAAATAATGCAAAATAATATCACTGGAGTAAGATATGTAAGAAAGTAATCAAGAAAAAGTAGATGGCATAAAACTGATATTCACTTTATCATACACTCAAGTGTATTTTCATGATAAATAATAAGCACAAATACTATATTCCAGTTTTGGTAAGCATAGTATGGACCTTCAATAATTCCCATTTTACCATTCAAATGTTTGCCTTAGATGCATCATGTCGAAACCATGCCCACCCCATTGTCGGCAATGGGGGAAAAGTCCCAATACGTCACGCAACATCATGTGACGTTGCGAGTTTGACATGCCTGCCTTAGGATGTGGAGTAATTATTACTCCTCCAACCTAAATTCATTAGACACATTTTAGTATGAAAGCTAGTTCCTTTTTCTAAATTAACATGACATCATATGACACCATATAAATTCTGACTATTTCCAGGGACCATGTTCATGCTTTATTCTTGAACACAGTAATGATGTATGTAATAATACTATATCAACAGTAACACTTTTACTGTTGAAAAGATGCCTTGCAGAGTTGTTAGGAATAGAGTGGAATATAAATTTAATAAATTTTAAAAACTGCAGAAATAAATCTTCCAGACATGCATTAATTTCAACATATTTTCAGACTGCAAAACACTTTTCAGATTGCATCAATGTGGGGAGGGGGGAAGCCTGCTGTCTCCACCCATGATATATGTTTATTGTTTACATATTCAAATTGTTAAGATAATTTATTAAAAGGCATGATATATTTCATTCTCTTATTATTTCTATTACAAAAGAGCATTTAAACAGCATAAGATGTGATTATGATGAAAATGAAAATGAATCAATGTGAATAAGACTAAAATTCTTACAAAGAACATGATTGCTAGAGACAAAAATCAACTTACGCAAATGTCAGGATTTGAAGTGGCTAATAAAGTCAAATACTTGGGAATTTTTTTGTCATCCTCCAATGCGAAATTGTATCAGAATAATTACGAAAGATTGTGGAAATTGGTACAAAAGGACTTACTGATGTGG
>NW_015386213.1:26481-30459 GCF_001527695.2 Protobothrops mucrosquamatus | reverse complement strand
TTTCGTATCTTGCTGAAATGGCAAAGATTTCGGCTTATTTGAAGAATCATTCGAATGAACAATTTTTATCAATATGGAGAAGATGGATTGTTTATATTCAAAAGAAGTATAGAGTGGTAGAATATAATTTAGGTTTTTAGATTTTCTTACTTTTTCTATCTTTTCATGTAGATCAAGATATTTTGTGGAGTTAGAGATACTAGTATTTGTTTACTTTTATATGAATATTATCCCGGGATTAGGTTTGGGAAGTCCGGGGGTGGGGGTGGGGGTTTTTTATTTGTTATTGTGTTTACGTATGTTATGATTGTTTCTTTTTGATGGAAAATAATAAAATTTCTTTGGAAAATGAAAATGAAGGAAAAAGCTAGATAATCTATGATTAAGTTAAAGTTCTGACTGGCTACATAAGTTAATATAAAGTTCTCACTGGTTATAAGATATGAGACATTACCTAAAATGAGTTGGGAAAATATAAGAAAAAGTTGAGCTACATTTGTTGCCCGTGAAACCCAGTTTTAACATAATAGTCTTACACTGTACTGTCAGATAATGACCATAATACACCACAGATAAATATCTTTAAGCTCATTCACTACAAACAGAAGGATTACATTTCCTTTAATAGCATTGATGGTAAGGAAAATAACAGTCTGCTGTTCCATAAGCATAAAACATCTACAGTCTTCTAAAATCCAACTTGTTTAATCTTGTTTTCATAGATACGATTTTTATTGTACTTATTCTATAACATTTGGCAAGCTGAGTCATGTACATTTCTTGCATTCTGTTCCAAGTTTAATTCAGGTATCTGAGCTCTTTGTCCTCTTTGTCAGATAAAGCTTAGCTTACCATCTGATCCACATTTCTAATCCCCTCATAGAGAAACCATTTTAAATCAGAGGTATTAGTAAAATTGCATTGTTGGAAAGTATTCAGTGAGGTAACCTTGTAAGACAGCTGGAGGATTAATAGGATATGAGACATTATCTAAAAATGTGGCAGTTGTTTTATTTTCTTATTATACCATTTAATACTTGTAATAACAGGGTTTCTTTATATTACATTTTGGCCTCATTATATTTCATTTTGGCGTCACAGCTACATTGCCCTTTTTGTCTTATTTAGAGAGTATTTTAAATGGAATGCAAATAAGGACATATTCACATGTATCACTTACCCATCATCAGTATAGGTTACCCACGTCTTCCAGAGTGCAAGAACAGGTTGATATTACGCTACCATGAAGAAATGCTCTAAGAATAAGCAACCTCAAACTATCTGCCTGAATAACAATTTACTTCAAATAGTGTAATACTTTCTTAGTTTTGTGAACAAATGTGAATCTAACAGGAAATATTTTAATAGTAGTGACTTGATAAAACAGCACAGTGTTTTTCAGAATTTCATGGTTCTAAGAAATGAAAATAACAACTACAGGATTTCAAGTCATGATATCACAAAAATGGGAAAGCAACTAAAGCTGTATACATCTGACTTATACCCTGATAATATAGCGGCAAATGGACGCTTGAAGTATTTACCCTTATGTCTTTTGACATTATTTTTTGCCAACAGGTTCCTGTAAACATTGTATTTACAGAAATGTCACTAAGAGATCTAAAGAGTACTTCTATTTTAAGCTCACTCAGATGGAACTCAAACTGGGAACAGAGAAAGGCCGAATTCTACCTTCTACCATTCAAGTTAAAAGAGCGATACTTTCCCTTTTGTGGTTGCTTAATTTCTAAAATACTTCTGCTGACCTTAGAAACTTGAGTTCCGGAACCTAATAGTATGAAATAGTACTTATATACCTATTTTTTATTAGTCTAATGTAATAATAATAATAATAATAATAATAATAATAATAATAATAATAATAATAATAATAATAATAATAATAATAATAATAATAATAATAATAATAAAGTTGGAAGGGACCTTGGAGGTCATCTAGTCCAACCCCCTGCTCAGGCAGGAAACCCTATACCATTTCAGACAAATGGCTGTCCAGTCTCTTCTTAAAAACTTCNCTCCCTCTTCTTTGTGGCAGCCCCTGAGATATTGGAATACTGCTATCATGTCCCCCCTCGTCCTTCTCTTCATTAAACTAGACATACCCAATTCCAGCAGCCTTTCCTTATATGCTTTGGCCTCCAGTCCCCTGATCATCTTTGTTGCTCTTCTCTGTACTCTTTCTAGAGTCTCAACATCTTTTTTACATCGTGGTGATGTAAAGTGGTATTAATACTTCACGTATTAATACTTTATCTGGTTGGGACATGTGTCATACATCTTTCTGTATCTCTGGATAGAAAAAAAATGTAGAATTGTAAAAATAATTCAAGAATTGTTCTAGAGAAGGAAAAGGCAAGAGCCTGCACTAAACAGTTTAACAGAGGCAAGTGTCATAGTTGATATGGTCATACTATTCTCATAGACACCTTTTAATTGGGAGTGGAGAGATTTAGAGAGCTATTTTTCCCACTAAGTTAAATATAAATTGGGCTTTATATGTTTCTTCCAATCTCAAAATTGTGGGAAAGAATGCTATCAAACTTTAGCAATAGAGGTCAGATGATCCTCCAGCATAAAGTTCTTTGAGGACTCAGGAAGACGAGACCCTCAGGTTGTTCATTTTTGTACTAGAAGAATACTTCCCATTTATGACCCTGGTTTTATTCCACAGAAGGATAGGCTTTTTCAGTTCAACAATAACTAGCAAAAATAACTTTTGTGGCTAAAATACAGGAAACAGGAAGTAGTACACAATGATCATATTATTCCATAAGCAAAGTCAATGGAGGGAAGATCACAAGTCATTTGGATAAATCTCCCACACCCCACAGAAGTCACCCCAAGCCATGTCTTGCTGCATTTGTGTCATACCATACCAGATCCTTATGCACCCTCCTCTGCCCTGCAGGAGCCACTTACATGCCTGCCAGCCTGCTTGGAAACCACCTGAAACTTGCATCTTTTTGGAAACTGGCAGGAAGTTGTGAGGAAGTCATTGCTTAACAATCTGTGAACCTTGCTTAACAACAGCAATGGGAACTGTCAGTATTTCTGTCACTAAACAATGAAGTCATGTGACATGTTTTATGATGGTATTACTTAGCAACAGAAATTCCAGTCCCAATTACTGTTGTTAATCAAGGACTGCTTGTGTGTTTCTGGTCTCCCGTCATGTGATGTCTCTCAATATTTGTGTAAATATGTGCAGGCAGCATATGCTCTGTATCGCATGACTTGCAGGGAAATAAAAAGGGATTTGCAGTGGATCATTCAGAAACTACCACCCAATTGCTGCTCTCTTTGGTATACAATATACTGCAATATTTTTGTTTCTGGAATTCTTTTCTCCATAGCACCAAGCCAGATATGGCCCATTTTTTTAATTTGTTCTTTCTTCTGTCAGTTACTCCAATCATATAAAATTTAGTCTCATTCTGATTAGTTTTGGAAGAGACACCCTGCATGTGGAGACACAGAATCTCAAACTCCCTTAGATAACTTTACATAAAATTAATATCTTTTATATAAAACTCTACTATTAAAAGAGCTATTTCCAGCACATACAGTGTATATACTTTAAAAAAAAGTCTGCTGGCTTTTGGTGATTTCTAAAGTTTGTTTTTACAAAACATTTGGACAACCTTACTTTACTTTACTATAAGCAGCCATTTGTGAGCAAAAAATCTAACTGTTCATAACTGAAGAATTCCACACTAGCAGAGTGTGGAACTGCATGTTTGTACAGATTTCGCAGAAGGAAATACTAAATAAACATGTGCAGATACATTAAGAAAAAAATATTTTGAAGAAAAGTGCCAGGAAACAGAGGCCTCTCTTGTTCAATCCTATGTAAGAGAGATCACTCCTTTTTATTGTTGAAGTGCTCTCACTATTCCAAAGGTGCTTTTTCAAAAGGCAACTGGACTTTCTTTGTTTTTCTCCTTGAAAACATTTTGC
>NW_015386213.1:4288-26381 GCF_001527695.2 Protobothrops mucrosquamatus | reverse complement strand
AAATACTAAATAAACATGTGCAGATACATTAAGAAAAAAATATTTTGAAGAAAAGTGCCAGGAAACAGAGGCCTCTCTTGTTCAATCCTATGTAAGAGAGATCACTCCTTTTTATTGTTGAAGTGCTCTCACTATTCCAAAGGTGCTTTTTCAAAAGGCAACTGGACTTTCTTTGTTTTTCTCCTTGAAAACATTTTGCTTCTCATCCAAGAAGCTTCTTCAGTGCTGACTGAATGAGAAATGAAATGTCTTCAAGGAAAAAAACAAAGAAAATCCAGTTGACTTTTGAAAAAGCACCTTTGGGATAACCGTGACCTGGATGGCAGAGAATTTCCATAGACATTTGCTCTCACTAGTCATTCAGTTCATTCCAAAACTGATCAGAATGAGACCAAATATGGTGGAATTCATTCAGTTGGAATCTTCCTTCCTACAACATCAATGCGTTATTTTGTGTTCTGTACTCTGAACAAAAATACCCCCTTTACTTTTTTCTATGCAGCAACTGTACTTTCAGGTATTTAAAGTGTACTAATATATTCTTCCTCAGTCTACATTTCTGGAGTTCCTTCAATTTTTCTTTTATAGGACTTGATAGTTCCTGATCATTTCTAGCTAAGAAAACAAGCAAATGGATCACAGAAAAAAATTGAATTCTCATTCAAGGCACTATGACCTGACTCATATTATCATATTTTGGATATATTATGCAATGGTCTAGCTTCCTTGAGAAATCTATGATAGGAAAGATGGAATGATAGAGAAGACAAACAGCAGGAAGATGGATGGATTCAGAACAGTGACATACGTACTGTGGGAAGACTGAAGGCCAAGCTGAGGACAGATCATCCTAGAGAAGTTATATCTATGTGGTTGCTAAAGATTAACTCTTACTAATGGCACATAATCAATCAATATTGAATATGACTTCACCAAATGTGCTATGTGAAAGTTTGATCATCATAAGCTTCCACTTCTTTATCCAAATCATACAGATTCAGCTATATCATTAGTTTGTTCCTTGAGTATTTAGGAATATTCATTTCAATTAATTTTTGCTTTCTGGAAAAAATCTACGCCTCCTTATTCATTCCATGACCCCGCCAAGACAATCAGCATTTGGTTTAATTCTCCTTTGCAGTTATTATTGACCTAATAATACCCTCATAATTTTCAAACATAATTTTTTATATTTCTTAATGTTTCCAATTGGCCAAGAACTATATTTTTATCTCAGTGAAATTATTGTGACATTCCTTTCGATTAGTGTATTGTTATAAACATTCTAAAAACTTGTATTTATGAATATAACTTCTTAGTTTGAAAAAAATCCCTTGTATATCAGAAACAACTTTGGGAGAAAGTTACACCATGTCCTTATTAATGCTTCTTTCTTTGGATTATCTGAATTTCTGGCTCATTGATTTTATCATGATTAAATTATCTATGTGGTAGTTAAAAATAAACATAACTCCTTGCAATCAACATTAGTATTCCACATGCCCCATGAACACTACATGGTAAATGTTGCACCATTGCTAAAGGGGAATTCAGATTGTCATATCTAAAAGAAGAGATCATTTAGGCCATTTACTCTAGTTCTGTCTTTGCATGCCTGATTCCATACTAAAGCATTCATAACATACTCTAAAGCATCCATGACATACATTAGTTTCTATTAAAAAGCAAGCAAGTATACAAAAAATGTCAGCGCTTACAAGAACAATTCCAATAAAAGTATGGAATTCAAACCCCAGTGTAGATTAACTTTTTAAGTTCCTGCTTTAACAGCAGTACCTGGAAACTTGGTTGAACTCAAAGCTAAGCAGACAAAACCTGTAGGAAATCTCAGGGCAATAATTAAGACTGGAGGGAGTAAAGGGAGTGTGATGGAGGAACAACATCCTGGAATAAAGCAATAGCAGACCAAGTTCCATTAATCTATACCCAGAAGCTAGGCTTGACTCAAAGAAGGTTGTTAATAAAATATATATTTGAAATAGCCCTAGACAATATTTATATAAACAACCATTATCATTGTTCACATAATCCAGTGAAGAAACTAAATAAGATGTCTCCAGATTTCTTCAAATTATCGTGAATCCTTTTTTTGTTGTTGAATGAATGGTTAATGAAGTATAAACTGTTATTGACAATCACACAAATTACTAATGGACAGGAACACATAGACCAAGTAAGCTTATTATTAGTATTGTGTATTTTAGAACTATTGGATACTGTAATCTTCAATCTGTTTACAAAATAAGCATCTATGAACACTTGGAATGATTTTTGCATAATTATCCATAACATCACATTGTACAAGCAACATAATTGACAGACTGCAGGTGTCCTTATAGATTATTCACTCTGCATGTACACAGAAATTCATGAACACTTGTTGGCTTCACTCCATCAAGCTTTTGTGATATAGGCTAAACCCACAAAACTACATCAACAGGAGGGTGAAATCTGTCACTTTGGAGGTTTCTGTGGTGAAACCACAGAGGTAAGTCAGATGCAGCAAGAGGAAAAGAAAAGGGCGAAAGAACCCTGTTCTGGCGAGTGATGATTGTTGCTGGAAAATCATGTTGTTTTTCTTTCTAGAAAAGCTCCACACTTATTGCAAATGATAAAAAATGCTCATTAGTAAAAAAAAATATTGCATTGTATTTGATATACTAAGATGTCTTTTGGTATTCTTAGCAACATATTCCCTAGGAACATTAGAATTAATAAAACTTCTGAATAGATGAGAACTGAATTGCGGTTTTGCTAAACTTGAAAAACACTTAAAAATGCCAACAATTAAAAAATGGAATAGTAAATGCATACCACAAACATTAGACAATGCAGCTCTGTTCCCATTTTAAATGTCTTGCAGATATGTACATCATCTAGCCACAATTACTTGTGCCCAGCCATTAATATTTCATGTGAAATGGAAATTAAAATAAATATTACTGACAGTTTTGTTATCCCTTGTCTGCAGCTATGTGGGCACATCTATGTATACACTCCATTTCCCATAACAAGGAGCTTAATTTTAAAATATTTGCAGCTATTGCAGGATGTTTCTGGCAATGTTTATCTGAAATAAGTTTACATGTACAGCAATCATTTTCTAAAATATGCGAAGGACTGAGGCTAGGTAGTTACAGAAGCACCAGGCTCAGAGTATAGAGACCTGTTTCCTAACTCTTCTGGAATGTCCACATGATCAGTCAACATTGTGTGGTTACACAGGTATTCCAAAGAGTGTTTGGAAAGAAGCCTATGGCCTTAAAAAGACCTGTTGACCTTTGTAAGAGTGTCATGTTTTTAAACAATTAAAAAAAAAGATATAACATCGAAAGTAAGGCAAGCCACTTTTGAATTTAATCTAAAATTCTAAAGTACATATAGTTAAATGGAGTAGATTTAGTTTGATCCACTCATTTGGGCAAATCATGTTACATTTAGCTCTATGTTTATTTTTGATATATTCAAATTAGTATTTGATATACGCCTATTTAATTAGAGACCAGGATCTGGACAGGATCTTGCCACTTAAGAAACCATAACATTTCAAAAGCAGAAATGGCAAGGTGTTTCAGATTAATACACTTATCTTTAAAGTAAGGGTATAAGAAATTGTATTTACATACATCCAGTACAGATGTATCAAATATCCTACCTGTGGCATTACAGGTAGTTCTCAACTTATAACCAGTTGTTTAGACACTATTCAAAATTCCAATAGACCTTATACTTATAGCCTGGATTCGAAGTTCTGACATCACCCATCCATGGTCACATGACTGCATTTCAGATGCTGAGCAACCAGGCTGTATTTATAGCCACGTACAGCATCTTGAAGTCACATAACCACATTTTTATGATGGTTTTGCTGAAAACTGACATTTATTTCTGTTTTTTTCGCAAAATTGCACCATAGCGAACTATTAGTTTGTTTAATGACTGCCACATTCATTTAATGACCACCACATTCACTTAATGACTGCCACAAGAAAGTTGGGTCAGTCATGTCATCAACCACTTTATGACCAAGATGGGCAGGCTTGCTTTTCTAGTCACATTTGTTCTTCAGGTGGTGATCTGATGTAACCATTCAATCTCTTTCTACTAGTTCTTTAAGTGTCAAACCAATTTTAGGTAAGTCCTACAGAAAATAGTATTTCCCTACCAATGTTTTCAAGCTGAAATTTCTTTTGAGTGAAATGTGATATGAAATATGTGATATTGGTTTTCTATTACTACATTTCTTTTGCTTGGTACAAAAACAGGATTTTTTTTCCTGTTCTTGGAACAAGGAATCCTTCCCTTTCCGTCCCTTCCCTTCCCTTCCCATTTTCTGTACCAGGGAAAGGAAATCTACATTCATAACCTAATGTCAGGAATAAATCTCACCGAAATGGTTAAGTCTGCCCAAAAATAACTTTGGCAGCTCTTAGCATTATGAACTGAATTCAAAGCACTGCTGTTCATTGGAATCCTTGTACTATTTTGTGAAGACTGTGAACACAAATGCTATATTGGAGAAAGTAACTTTAGGGTGTTCTTTATTTTTTTAAAAAAAATAATAATGCAAGAGTTAAAAGAAGCAAATGTTATTAAATATTTAAAATAGCTAAAAACGTTTACAATTCCTTAAAATGTTATAATAAAATGGATAAATCTTTGGGATATCTTCAGATTGGCAATAGATGCAGTATATTAGAAAAAGCCTTACACTAGAGTAGTACAGATTGGAAAACTGGAATATGTAGATGTTTATTTCTTTCCAAAATCAAGAATAATTTGAAAAATAAAAAATAATAATTAGTATTTTCAGCTGCCACTTAATTTGAGAAGGCATGAAAATAAAATGAAAATATAACATAGACACAGAATTTTGACAGAATTCTGCACTCAAAGATAGTTATTATTATCCTATAAAAGTGGATAAGGAAGATATATAGAATTTCCTACATGTTCTAATGAAAAGTACTATACCTTTTAGCTCAAAAGGTAAGCACATTACTATATATCCATTTGATAAATGCATTACATTATGTATTTAATGAAGACTACATTTTATGGAAGAATATAAACTTTTCAAATTATAAATAAGAAAAAAACACATTATTTTATGATAAAAGGTTACTATTTTCCTGACATGAAATATGTCATACACGCATAATCTAGGAAGTTCTTTTCTAACTTAGCTTTCCTTCATCTACTGAATAAAAAAATAAAATGTACTTAAGAGATTTCTAGATACACTGGGGACATCTGCAAAGCATACACTCTATTAAAAAGCATTTTGGCAAAGTCAGTAACAGAATGTGAAGTACATAGATTTAAAAAGTACCAACGTATTGGGCAATTTAATCTAGATTTATAAATATGCTGTTAATGTTAGAGTACAATTTTTTTTCAGTAAGAAGTTTAAAGTGTCAGAGTAACATATATTGAAGAAAAATAAATTAAAAATTTTTCATAATTTCTTTCACATTATAGAAAATTGGGTCCAGTGCAGTACTCCTTAACATTGCATTTTATAGGCACGGAAGCATACATTTTAATGGAAACTAAAGACAAGTAATTGAGGAAAAATAGTATTGATGATAAACATTAAATCAAATCAGTTTTAAAGTGTTTACAGTGAAGTTGAAAGAACTGAAACCTATTTACACACATATATCAGAGATCACATTACATACTACCATAAGAAATAAATGTTTAAAAAATAAACAAACTAGTTTTTCATCTGGTTGCAGTGTTCCTTGTTTAGGTCATGAAATCAAAAAGTATGTTTTATCCTTTCCCTTGTTTATGCAAAGAGTTTTAAATTACTCCATCTGTCTCTGTCTCTCTCATATGTGTTTTTGCAATTTTTACTATTTCATTTCTCCACTGCATTCTTAATCCTTTCATATTTTCTGAAAACAAGATTGTGTTATTTAAGGCTAAGCATTTCTTCCCTACGAAGTATGAGAACCATATCTACTTGCCTCTTGGCAATTTCCCAGCATTTCCAAGGATTTGTGCAAAATGTCCACAGAAAAGGAGAAAGACCAATCTTGATATCATACTTCCAAACAAAAAAAATCCACTGTTAAAGATGCTGAAGAGTGTCAAACAAGGTAATGCAGCTGCAATGAAGTGAACAGTTCTCTCTGTCACAGAGACAGCTAAACTTTGACAGTTTAGTTTACACTGTGGGAGGAGACAGGATGACATCACAGCAACTCTCTGGAAAGATAATTTAAATATAAATGGTATTACCAATCTCTTACTTGAAACACAGCACTTGGAGCTCTGATGTGAGATTCTTTCTATAAAATGTGTAGAAGTTTAATTATTTGCATGACTCTAAAAGTGTGCATAAATCCCAAGAACACATAATTTGAGTAAACTGAAATAGAAACAGTCTCTGAAACACATAAAAGATATTGAAAGCTTGAGCTAATAATTCTGTTAACAAGGTTAATTGAGAAATCGGCAGGAAGGATTGACTCTTTCCTCCAGTGACTGGACATTGCTCTCCACTGTCATTTTTGTTTTTACGAGTTCTCCAGTGAAACGTTGATTTTTTTCTAATAAGCGTCAATGCAAGTGAAATCACAGATTTCTTTATATATTGATTGATAGAATAATGCAAAGATAGACCCTTCCAGCCAAGGTGACATGCCAAGGAAACTGCCAATCAGGGGCTCTGGGTAAGTAGGGTCTGGACTGAACATCAAGAAATTGCTATGATCAAAGCTAAGGAAGGCTTTGAAATTCATAGTGGGATGTCTTTAACCAGTCTTATTTCTAGCTGGTTTAAACAGAGGAAATGCTGTAAATAGTTGAAGGCTGCAGTGTAGAAGAACCAAAAGTCAAATATGGTGTGATGCTAAAGATGTAAGAAAGATATAAGTGAACGACTACATTATGAAGAGGAATCTACTTGTAGGTGAAAATTCACTCTACTTTGAGGACTCTTTGTCCCAAACACCCCTTTCAGAATCTTAACTAAATGTCTAATATTGTCCATCCAGAAACACATGTCAAACAAGGAAAATTGTATGAGTTGCTGAGAGGGGAAAATGGACCTTAAGCACAGGAAATAGACATCCTCAGAAATTAAGATAGTACATTTCCCAAAAAGGGGAAGAAACCAAAATCATTTTTATTTATTTAGCAAACACTGTAGATCAAGAATCCTATTTGATGCCAATATAATTGCTTGCAGAGAAAGTTCCAAAGCCAGTTTGAACAAATTTATGAAATAAATCTACATTTTATATGAATATTATATTTGAGCTCCCCTAAAGTTTTACTCTTTTATATTTGAAGAGTTGACAATCTAATTATATCATCAATTTCATATTATATTTATTTATCTTTATTTTCAACATACCCAAGATATTTTCTTTATTTATTCAGAGTTCTAAAGTTTGCTGATTATGAGGTCTTTCATCTTAGTTCCATTGATCCATGTAACTGAATTTCCTGCTCTGTATTCATAACAAATCCTATATTTTGCAATCCTTTGAGATTACATAAACACTAAATGGTATAAGACTTCTGTAACATATGCCTTGTTTATTGGATTTCTTAACTTTGCCATAAGTGTTTCACAGGAATGGTTTCTGGAAAATAGAAAGAGCAAAGAATGTTACATAACATATGCTATATGGAGGAGGTGGAACTTTGAAGAATTTACAATATAACCCATAATTTATTATTTGATCCTCTTATTTCAAGCAACTGTACCACATGATCTAGTTCTTTTTTAATTTAGTTGTAGAATTCATGGATTTATTATACCTCTAGTACAGACATGTCAAACACAAGGCCCGGATGCGGCCCGTGAAGTGGTTTCATGTGGCCTACGAAGCCATCTTGGAAACAGTGAGGGAACGGCCCCCTCTGCCTTGGCCCTGGCCCAGGCCAGCCGGGAGCCAATGTACAATTTTGTGGTGGCCATCTATGCTGAAACGTATTCAGTCTTAGCTCCATAAGCCCCCCCCCAACATGGCCTGAGAGGAACAGTGAGGCTCCTCCAGTGGACCATGCCTTGGCACTTGCCCTGGTCCCACCCCCTTCTGCCAGAGACCTCAGATCTATCCCACTCCTGCCCAGTCCCCACAGGCACCCTTGACACGAACGATGTAGAGCTGGCCACACCCACCCAGTAGGCCACACCCACTCCATCCACGCCCACCCAGTAGGTCACACCCACCCTGGCCACACCCGCCCGGTCCCCTGAGGGCAACCACAATGCTGATGTGGCCTTCAATAAAATTGAGTTTGACACCCCTGCTCTAATAAGTCGTATTAGTACTGAATATTAAAGAAGTCTGTTCCATAATACAACTGTGTATGATTCTATTAGACAAAGATATGGTTCCTGATCAAAGGGTAGTACAGTAAACATTCAGTGCTATATTGTTTCCAGTGGGGCAAACAACAACTTGTGTAGAAAAGAGTGTTTCATAAGTAAGAAGATACAGATGGACTTAAATTCTCTTCATTGTCAAAATGATTTTAATACCCCACTGTTCTGCTATTATTAATTATTATACCCCATTGTTCTAAAAGGCATTAGTTAAAGTATTTACACCTCCAGTTCTTCATGAAAGGTTCCACAGCAGCTTATCACATAATAAAAGACTTGACACCCTTTATAGATACAATAGAAAAACAGGCTGGAAAGCAAAAGGAAAAGAAAATAACTTGGGCAACAATTCTTAATGATTTATGGAGCTGTAACAGCTATTTGGACTGCTATTATTACAGCTCAGGGAGTAACTGAACAGTTGCTATGTTGGTATCTCTCACAGAGTAATTGTCAAAATGGTTTCTATGTGGAAGGAGAGATAGATAGATAGATAGATAGATAGATATGCTTTATTTCAGCCAAAATCCAAGAGCTTAAAATAATATATGGGGACAAAATGTCCAGGTAAGAATATGGAACAAAATAAAAACACCCATTAATATAACTTGCTTGGAGGGAGGGGGATACTGGTTAAGTACATTAACTGAAGAAGACAATAAATTTTAACTTTACAGTAGGTAAATCCCAGTTCAATCCAGTGGTTTTGACTGTATTGCAAAATTTAGTCACTTTCCTGGAAACTTCAATCTGTAGTAAAATGTGTGCTTTTCTCTGTTGCTGCCAGTTTGAATATTCTGCAATTAAAGAGATCATCAATCCTACCTTCCAGGATTAATAGACTAGGTGAGTACTAGCAAGAATACCAGCAAGAGTGTCTAGATTTGCCAAATTAATAGAAGATATATAGCTTTGCCCTTTGTTGTGATAATACAGAAATTTAGAACATATATAGTGCTGTAAAACACTATGGAGCGGTATATAAGTCTAAGTGCTATTGCTGTTGCTGTATATTTAGGGATACTGAAAGGGTGGTGATATATGACATCAAGATAGAAGTGGCATGAAATGTAACTACATTTCATGCCACTTCTATCTTGATGTCAGTATCCACTTGCTGATTAACTTTGCTTTTAAGCTTTTTATAGGCTGAACTTATATAGATTTTGGAATATAAGACCAATTTGGTCTAGAGGTTAAGATACCAGGCTAGAAAGTGGGAGACTGTGAGTTCAAGTCTTGACTTAGCCACGAAAGCCATGTGGGAAACTTTGGATTAGTCACTCTGTCTCAGCCTAACCCATCTCACAGATGGGTAGTTGTGGGGAAAATAGGAAGAAGATATGTTGGATATGTTTACCACCTTGAGTTATTTAAAAATAATAATAAAGGGTTATATAAATAAATAAGTTGTCAGTATTCCAATGGCAGATTTTGTTTGGTTATTTCATGGAAAAGTGCAGATTTCTAGAGGCACAGAGAACCCAAAAATTTTTGAGTCTATATTTTAATTGTTATAACCTTAGATTGGCTTTAACAAAAATACACCCTGCCTGTAACTGAAAAAGAAAACTGGTAACTGAACCTGGAATCCAAGCATAGATTTTAGGAATCTGAATTGTACTGAGTCTACAGTAATACAGAGGAATCTTTGTACACATAACCCTGTGCACAGTAAAGGAAATAACTTAAGATTTTGGACTTAAATTGCAGCAGACACAATTAATTTCCATTTAATTTAAGTTAATTTCCCTTTAATTTGCATAGCTTTGCCTGCAGCATAAGATTAGAGGGCTATAGTTTCCAAGAAATTGGAGATGAATGCCAAGAGATTTGTAGGCCTTTGTCTGAAATGCTATTAATTATTCAGGTGCAAGCAAGCTTAAACCCTTGTAAAAATTATAGCCTTAGTTTTTATTTCAGACTGGCAGAACAATGCAATGTGCAGACTTTGTCAATCCCGCCCAGAATCCCACTTGTGAAACAGAGAATTGTGGTGTTTTCAAGTAGCATTATTAAGTGAAGAAGGTGTTTATTGATAGAAAAAGCTGGCAGTTTTCATCATAACCTCTCTCAAAGAACTAGACTGATAGTTGCCTTCAAATCTATAAAGTTGGCATAGAAAGAATCCATGCACTACTATTGAACAACAGGGTTAGATGATGTCTAATTTCCAGGTTAGGATTTCTTTGATCATGCAATAAGTTTTTGGAAGAGATGTTTTCCGTATAATTTACACTGAGCAAGCTGAGTTAGCTAAGTTGGACTGTGAGTTGGTCTTTTTTATATATATTGAAAGTAATATTTCAATTACTTCAATCTTTATAATTGCAAAGGTAGGTATATCAAGGAGAGAAGCAACCTAGAACTAAGGAGAAACTTCCTGACAGTGAGAACAATTAACCAGTGGAACAACCTGCCTCCAGAAGCGGTGAATGCTCCAACACTGGAAGCTTTTAAGAAGAGACTGGACAGCCATTTGTCCGAAATGGTATAGGGTTTCCTGCCTGAGCAGGTGGGACTAGATGACCTTCAAGGTCCCTTCCAACTTTTTGATGATGATGATGATGATGATGATGATGATGATGATGATGATGATGATGATGATGATGTGGGTAAGTAAGAGATCCACCGTCCAGGATTTGGTTTTTGGAACAATTTTTTTTAACGAATCAGGTCTCTCCTGGAGATTTACTGCATCCTTACTGATGAAGTAAGGTTAGTATTTTTTTTTTCACAACTAGAGACTAAAATTGAAAAGAGGGATATGTAGACTCAGGTTCCTATAAAATAAAGTATAGAACTGTATATCCCAAACTTAAGTTGGTATTAAGTGATTTTCTTCGAGTTCAGTCTCTGAAAAAGCAGAGGAAAAGGGCACCAGAGCAAAGAGTCTTTTTGGGGGGGGGGCTTGGATTGTCTTATTCAACAGCTGGCTCTACATCTTTTTTTTAAGACCCATTATGCTCCTTTTTTCTATTAAAAAAAGAATGTTTCCTGGGAATAGCAGGACTTTAAAGCTTTGTGTACTGATAACTAACACTTTGGCCTGGGACACATTCCTTGTCAAAGCTAGATTTGGAAGATATAATGTGGAAATATGGTGAGAGCCAAAGAAGTAAATTTGAAACAGTTTTAAAATGAAATGATATTTTGATAAATATTTTCCTTGCATATCTCATAGAAGCTTTTTTGTTGGAAAGCTTTGGGCATGGTTAAAAATTGGGAGCATGCATTTGCTGATTCATTAAAATTTTTGATATGGGGGAGTTTCTTGTGTGATCCATCTTCTTGGGCACTTCATGATGGCTTGCCAATCTCCAAGGAATGATTTAATAAGGGAAAGTGGTCACTATAAGCACTAGAGGCAATTACTGCAATCTTCATAGCCAGTTCTTGGGCAGTTAACATTTAATTGATTGTATTAGCATTTCTTCATTTCCAAAGTATAGACCAGTGATGGCGAACCTTTTAAAGACCGAGTGCCCAAACTACAACCCAAAACCCACTTATGCATCGTCGGGTGCCGGGTGCGTGTGGCCCATTAGGTGGGTGTGGCCCATTGGGTGGGCATGGCTGCGGTGGGACTGGGTGGGACTGGGTGGGACTAAAAAGTTCAATCAATCAATTCCAACTTTGCAAGATCTTTTTTTTTCCCCACAAGAAGTTGAAATTGACTGATTGATTGAACCTTTTTTTTTGTACACGGCGGCGGAGGCCTAAAGCGAAAAGGTTTTATAAAACCCAGCTGAAGGCCTAAGACTGGGGCGACGGCGCGTGTGCCCACAGAGAGGGCTCCGAGCGCCGCCTCTGGCACCCGTGCCATAGGTTCGCCACCACTGGTATAGACTATCCCTCTCTGTCACCTGAAATTTCCCTACCAACTTTCACTCAAACGTGTGAGTGGATAATGTCTTACATAGCTTATGAAGAGGCTTCCTAATCTTCTTGTCTATTACTTTATGGAATAAGAAACAGAAGACTCAGTTTATATGCCCACTTTCCCTGTTGTAACACTTAGAATGTGAAGCAGCATATTTCTCTTTCAATGTGATTGAATTGCAGGCACGGGAGGAGCAGTGAAAAGCAAGTTAAGAGAGAAGAATAGAGTAAACTTAAAGTTCTAAAATTAGCTTAGGCTAATTTCAAGGAAATGATGAATCTCTTTATCGTCATTCTGTATCATTGATAGATATTTAATCCACAATTCCTCTCTTTCTCATTTTGGCACAAATCTCAGACTTTTAAAAAATTTCATGGAAAATGTGAGTCACTTTTCTCTTGTTTTTTTTTTTACTTTTAGTGTCATGATATATTATGAATAATGGAAAGAAATAAAATAGGGGGCCATATAACTTTGCAGATCTAGATCATGCCTTCAGAGAATGATTGGTAGATTTGTTGGTTGGTTTATTTTCTTCCACAGTGAGGAAGTAACAGTGGCAGAAGTTGGGAATCAAATGACATGTCCACATAGTTTCCAGAACTCAAATCTGATTTAAAGGCTAAACTACAACAAAAATTACAAAAAAAATAATAATTCAGGGGCCTTGTTCATATCACATAGTTGACCCAGTGACTCCTTTCAGAGTCACTTACATATTTTCATGTGGCAATACTACAGGGACTGGAATAACTGGAATGGTTGACTAGCAGTCATGTTTATAATTTTTCTGTCAGAACAAAAATTGGAGGCTCTCATTTGGGGAATTATTATTGCTATAGTTACAAATTGAATCAGTTTTGTGTAGTGATTAAAAGTACTAGGTTAGAAATTGTGAGACCATGAGTTCTAGTCTGGCCTGAGGCACAAAGCCACCCTCTTTCACTTTGAAATTGTTTTATACCTAGTGTTGAAAGAGTGACTAATTAGAATCTTTATGCAGAAATCAAATACACTGACAGAAGGAAGATAGGATAGAAATGCAGTAAATGAATTATATGTTAAAGATATGAATTGGTGGATCAAGAAGCTGAAGCTCTGGTATTGTTCTTATCCATTATTCCAGTCCATGAAAAAGACTGAAAAAATTATGCTGAATGTTAGAAAAAAAATAGAAAAAGTGGAGGGAAAACGCAGAGCAATTCAATAGAAAAGTGGTAGGTAGGCTTTTCTTAACAGATTCACTTAACAACCAGGTTACCAACTTATGAAGTGCAGCAATTCACAACAACTGTGGCAAGAAAGTTCATAAAATGGAACAAAACCCATTTAACAAATGTCTCACTTAACAACATAAATTTGGGGGTCAATTGTGGTCATAAGTCGAGGACTACCTGTACTTTAATTTGGATTCTTTCACTGAAAGCTGAATTGAATTCAATGTTCTAAGTAGTCATTTATAATACTAGTTCTGTGGTTCTGGATTTGCTTGGGGAAGGGACACACAATCTGGCACAGTTGATTCATACATAATAATGAGAAGGAAATAAGCAAAACTGTATAGTAATGACAATGAAGAGTAGGACAGTTTGAGGTGAAATTACATTCCAAGGTAGTAATATGAATAATGGCATTCTGTAAGGTCCTTAAAGTAGGTTTAAAACTGAGTTTCAAGAATTCATCTGATCTGATTTAACTAAAATCCAGCTTTTTGTACTAATAAAGCTGACATTCACTGTGAATTTTTGTATGTCTTTTCATAAGATCTTAATGTTTTATCACACACTTGGCCTAATGATCCCAATATTTTGGCTCTCTGGCAACTGCAGTTGTATATAGTATTGTATTTATTTTTGGAATTGCCATTTATTTTGCTAAAGATAAAGATATTTTCCACATGTCTTCGTCTTTACATTTTTGGCTGCTTAGAAAGTTTCTTGCTTAGAAAATTCATTTAGTTTTTTTGTTTTTTTTTTACAAAAGGTCGCTCTTTCCAATACTACAAACATGTAAAATGTTTTGTATAAAAGCACACAGTAATGTCTATTCTACATATTTCTTATCATAATCCTTATAAAATATTTAAGTTGTTCTTGCCTTACTTTTTGAAATACACTTATCGTTTTTGAGTCTATAACATAACTAAACAGTCTGAAATATGGATTCATACAATTAGTAAGACTTCAAAAATGTCTATATCGTTTTTTCCCTACATAGCAATGTTCTTGTGCTCCAAAACATATTTGTTGAATCTTGGCATTGATATTCCAATTAAAAATATCCAGTCTCTACTACTAGAGAGTATGATGACATTCTGCTATAGTGAATCCCATTGCTTATAACATAATGTATACAACATTTCTTTTAATATGTCCTAAATGAAGTAAGGGGGGATTAGAATTTTTATTCAACTTATAGTCATAAAGATATATATTTAGAATTTGTTCTTGAGTTTCCTTCTACTTTTTAAATGATAGAAGACTAAGTTCATAAATATTACATATCTTTCCAAATAAATAAATTCTTTCCAAATAATCTTTCAAAATGGTTGATAATAGATATTTTATCACTTCAATTTTCTACAGAACTAAAAGCTGAAAGACAAGAATTTAGGACTTTTGTGCACCAATAGATAGGTACTGTATATATCTATTGAATGCATTTTCAGATGAAAAACAAAAGGCACAATTTTAATTTAAAATATTTGACATATATTGCTAACAATACTCAATATGTGCAAACGCTAAGTCCAATATGACATTAAATCCTGGGATATATTTATACAATGCTCCCACAGAGCATTTTCATTGGCATCTCAGTATGACTTTTGTCTGCTTCTGGGGATGGGAAATAAGTTTAATGCTGTGTTGTTACATTACTAGATCAGAAAATGTCAGAACACCAATGTACTCTCAAATCACAGTTTTTACTTCTTCAGATAACATGCATCCAGAGTTAGACTGAGTTATCACTGAATTTATGTAAAGTAGATGTTGCAGATTCAGTATGAAGAAAGAGCACAATGCTGAGGAAAAAAAACATGTTATATTGCAATTATTGTTGGCTACCTGCTTTACAAGAAGGAGGGACCTTGGACAACTATTTTATAGAAATAGAGAGCTGCAAGGTGAGAAATCCTCGGGGTGGTTCACTTGTTAGGGAAAATTGGTCTTTCAGGAGGGCAGCAGATCTGGAGAAATCTATTGTTAAAGAAGATGGAATGTCAACTAATAGAGAATGAAAGATTAGTTGTAGGTTACAATTTTCTTATAAGTGCTATCCTTGAGTGAACTGTAAGCTGGGGAGAATGCTTCTATTCTTTAGTTTAGAAGAGATTGCAGGGAGACTTTGTCTGGATGCAAGAAGGGTCAGTTTGGGTCTGACAGGATTAGGCAAAAGAGTGTTGATTCTGGTTGCATTTAAAAAACACTGAGGAAAAGGGTGCAAACTCCATCTTCTTTCCTAGGTTTATTTACTACATTACATAGAGCAGAGATCCCCAACCTTTTGGGCAACAGGGACCGGTTCCGTGGAGAGAGGTTTTTCCGTGGACCGGAGGGTGCATGGTTTTGTGTGCTGCCTGCATCCTGTGGATGGGGCTTTGCTTGTTTGTATGGACCAGTTGGTGGCATGCCACGGCCTGGAACTGGTTCATGGATCAGGGGTTGGGGACCCCTGACATAGAGGACCATGTTATATTGAACATGGCATATGGGAGAGCCAGAGGTCCAGATCCCTTAATTAGAAATTATCTATAATTTCATCTTTGCATTTATTCTGTAGGAAGAGTGCATGTGTAATCCTAATTCAAAAAGTCCTAATTCTCCATTGATACTGTTGTTGCTACTATAATTATTGCATTTAGTTAGAGAAAATATGTAAATAAGTCATGCACAGTTTTCTCTTAAAAGATTAGGCTTCATGAGTTTGGGAGTAATAGAATAAATTGATTTTAGAGTTTGTTGGGGGAATGCTTTTCTACAGTGAAGTTTGAAATGCTGATTTGTAAAAAGGATTAACCAAGAAAAAATGGTATCTGGAGCTATGGAATAAAAAACAATATGTTTTGTCGCTACCCAAGCCTGAAAAGGAAACCCTGAGTGTTACATCTGAAAATTGGGTGTGGTTCTTCCAGCTGAGCGAGCTAAATGAGTCACTTTTAATTTGTTTGGTTTATTTTTATATAAATTTTGTTTGCCCATGCTTGCAAACTACTTTATTAATAACATATGCAAATGTATTTAAATAATAATTCATTTATTTGCCCCTATTCGTCATGCAGTTTACTTGACTATCACTAACAATTAAACCTTCTCCTTTTGGAATCTGGCAATTGACACTGGCAAAGATATATGGTGTGTTGTATTTGTTGAGTTAACTGCACACACCCACTAGCCAGAATATCACAGGATAAGTCAAGTGAAATAGGGAAGAATTTACTCATTCATAAGATTTAATTGGCAATGATTATCCTGTTGATAACATATGAGTAATGTGTGGTTATATTCTTGGCAAACAAAGTGATATGAGGTGCTGACATGCTCCTATGACTGTTGTAGGAAATCTTAAGCATATTGCACCAAATACAGTGCCAAAGGTTTTGACAGTCACTCATTAGCTGTAGCAAATTAAATACTATGCTGATGGGTACACAAGCAAAAAAAGTGTCTGTCAGCCAATTATGATATTTCCAAGAAAGAGATTAGTGAGTTGTGTTCTTAACACTGATATCCCGTACAAAATTAAATCTCATTATATTATCACAGTTTCTAGGCATTATAATTATGACATATTCACCTGTGAAGTCATTAGAAAGAAACATGTTCTTTTTTTACATGAAAGAACATAATGTAACTTTTAGGAATTTGTCTTCATGAATAATATATTGCAGTACTATAAATAGTAAACATTAATCCTATACTATAAATTGTGTGTGTACTGTGTGTGTATGTGTGTATGTGTGCATGAATTAATTTATGAAAGGAAATATTTTTTTATTAAAATGATAAATTAGGCAATTAGCTATAAGATTTTATTTACTTAATATTTACCATGTGTATTAGCAATAGTAGTAATAGTATATAATACATCTACAAGTGAGGGGGGGGGGAAAGCAGTAACTGAATAGCAAAATAAAAACAAAAGCCTCTAATTCCTTTCTCTGCTGTTATATGATACAGTTTTGCTCTACAAACCCAATTTGGCTCATCTTTGTACCACTTTACTACTAGGGTCAAGCAAACAGATAATTACATTATAAGGAGGAGCTCCTTTCTGCAGTAAAACTGATGCTCTTGCATGCTAGAAGGATTCTAGAAAGCATATGTGATCTTGATCTGAAGAAAAGCAGGATCTCCTCAAGGAGTGTATAGCAATTCCAATAGCCACAGAGAATTAAAGGACCCAAGGATGACCTTCCCAAACTAAAGACTTTGGATAGATATCCCTTAATTCTTTAGCTCTCCATTGCTGATGATTGGATCTTGCTAAAATAATGGCAGGTGTAACAAACTGAAAGAAAAGTTTCCAGCGCCATGTGCTCCTTCTTTTGCTAGGCAGAAGAAACGCATATGCTTCTTTGGAAACCCATCTGGTTTTTCTTTTAAAGGAATCTGGAAAATCTCTGTCTCTTTCTTTCTCTTTCTCTTTCTCTCTCTCTTTCTCTGAAATCATTCAGAACTGTAGAGAGCAACAGCTAATACTGATCCTGCTCTCTCATTTGCCAACCTTTCACATATACTGATCCTGAAGTGGGCAGAGGCCTAGAAGAGCCTTCCTTTTGTTGGACTTGCAATATAGCAGCATTTAAAAAAGGTATTTTCCCCTGTCAGATCGTGTCTGTCTCAAGGGGTGGTGCTAATCTCCATTTCCTAGCCAAGAAAACCAGTATTGTCTGAAGACACTTCGTGGCTATGTGGCCAGCATGACTATATGCCAAGGTGCATGGAAAGCTGTTAACTTCCCACCAAAGTGGTAGCTATTTATATACTTCCATTTGCTGAACTCAATCCCTAGTTTTGGTGGTGAGTACAATTGAACCTCAGAAGGTAACATTACTTTGCTAACTTTGGTTGATTTTAAAAACTAAATAGGATAATCTTGGTTGTATTTGGAGGGAAGACCACTAGGAAATTAAAAGCATGCAGGCTATATTGGTAACAATCATTTAAAAATCCTGTTCTAATGAAAGATCTGAGTAGTAATTCAGCAATAGTTTACCACATGTAATTCAAAATCATATTTATTGACATAGAAATTTCGTTTATACAGGAGGAGTGGGCACAACCATTAAAATCAACAGTGCCATATAAAGTGAAATTCACATGACCATTGAAGCACATCTTACTCCTGAACCTTAATGCCAATACTTCAATTGTGACCATAGTGATAATCATGTTGAATATCATTTTTAGTTGGAATAACTATAGCCACTTGGCTAAAAGAAACCACAGTGTACTATATATTTTATTCCAGCATTAGATGAGGTAGAACTTTCTGTACTCAAAAGGGTGCTTCTTTTGGCTAATGGTTTGATTATTGCACCAAACTTCACTACACAAAAAATATTTTGTTGTCAGTGCTTTGCAGACATGATGAATATGTGCAAAGATATGGATAAATTACTCATATGTGTTCTCCTCCCCATTATGAATTACAACAACTTAGAAAATAACTTGTGTAGATATTTTAGTTTTTGGCACAACATTGTAATAGAACAAGTATATAGCATCCTTCATAGAGGAATCAAAAAATGTTTGTGTGTCTGTGTGAGTGAGAATGAGGCCAGAAATTACATGTAGTGGTAATTTTTTAAAGAAAACAATTGTATATTCTATTTGTCTTCAAGTAGCCATCCTAGACATGCTAATCCTAAGGTTGATTGCTGTCTTTATATTAAAAATATACAGCCAACAGCTTTATGATTTATTTGGCAGCTCTTCCTAATTTTGTCTTCCTAATGTTTTTGTTTCCATACTTTTTGTCAAGAAGCTTTCACAAATGTTTTCATATAGCAAATGTTTAACAGATCATGCTGTATTTGCCTGTATCAAAACAAACCTTTTCATGTTAAATAACATAGATAAATATGTTCTGCAAGAGGAGACATACACTTGGCATACACTTTGAAACCATATGATTTGTATATCTACAAAATTCTTCCCATAGGAGATGTTCCTATCTACAAAATGCTGTGTTTCCCCAAAAATAAGACCCAACTGGTAAATAAGCCCTAGCATGATTTTTCAAGTTGCTCGTAATATAAGCCTTATCCCAAAAATAAGCCTGTTAAGATTGTCAGCCAGATGGATGCATTTAGTACTGTATTTCTCCAAAAATAAGACCTAACAAGAAAATAAGCCCTAATGCATCTTTTGGAGCAAAAATTAATATAAGACCCGGTCTTATTTTTGGGAAAACATGGTGCTACCCTAATGAGCATTGCCAATCATAAAACATTAATTTTCCAGAAGACAAAGTGGAACCCAATAATTCTCTTTGCTATCCTATATATGTTAGGTGGGACCAAAGACATGTTGCAGTCTTTGATGGTAAATCCTCGTACTTTGCTTTCAATTTAAAACATTTTCACTATAATGAATCTCTGTAGAAATAGAGTATGTGTATCGTTGTGATGTAAGGTTGTGATTCTGCCCCCACAAGGTATACAATGGACTATTCCACTGCATGCTTAGCATGCTTACAATGCAGAAGGTTCTATTGAATACATTCAAGCAAATATGCTTAGAATTGCAATGCATGCAAAATAAATACTAGTAATAAAAGAATGGTCTGAGTCAATTAAAAATCCAACTGAATGATATTGGAAGAAACCAAGAAGTTCAGGAGAACGTGCCTTTAATTTTCACCTTGGACATCTATCTAAAAATTTAACTTTGTCCAAAGCTGCTATAGAGATTAAGGATCCCTCCTACCATAAGTTAATTATTAAGCTAAACAAGGCTGATTTTGGTACAAAACTCAACCCAAAATCCTGTTTGAAATGAATTTGAAATGCAGCAACAAATTTGTATTGTCTATTATTGGCAATTATTCCATGAAAATAGGGTTACTCTTATTTAGTTGTCAGCCTATTTTTATTGTATCATCTGAAAGCATTGGTCAGATGTGTGATTCATTTAATAACTAAGCTTTCTTAGTTCTAAGTGCTCATACATTTTGCAATAGGGTTAGGTTAAGAGTTTCATTTTGCAGTAACTGTTTCACACTTATTTAACTTCGTCCTGCATTGGCTTCTGATTTGCCATCGCGGCTGCCGTGGCCACTAAAAGACGGGCTCCATCTTCCACATTCAATTTCGCTCTGCTGGGGGACCTGGAAAGGGTCGAAAGTCGCCCTGTAGAGGCCACAAGCAAGAAGGAGACCTATGCTTGATCACAGGAGGGCGGCAGCCCTTCCGCTTGATCTGGGGCAGCCCTCCAAACCAGCAGAGGAAAGACCGGCCATAGCAATATGGCTCGTCACTAAGCTGCTGATAGCCAAAGTCAAACTTACCATCAAGCACTTCTAAAGCAACACAGATGAAACTGGGTGAAATCTGATCTTCTCTTTAAGAACTTAAGTATTTTCTTTTCCTGTGAAAACTGCCTGAAGTATTTTTCCCCCTGTGAGGAGAGAGGGAAGGGAATTTCTACCCCACCCTCTAAGAACAGCAGTGACTGACTACCCAGGGAAGTTAAAGCACTATAAGAACAATTTTAATCTATTGGATTTATATGTTTCTGAAATTTGGGGACCAAAAGTTTCTTTATTTTAATTGGAGACTTTTGTTTTTATCTACAAAAAAGAAATAAAACTGGAAAAAAGGATTATAAAAATTTTGGACTTAAAAAACTTTAAACGGCATCAGTGACATCTTGTGACAAAGTATGGTATTACAGCTTGTTATTGCCTAAAAGAGACTTGGCTTGAAGCCCAGACTTCAGATAAAACTCTTTCGACCTTGATAGGTACCACCTGTGAGAAATTCAGCTGTAAAGAGAATTTCTGGGCAGCATAATTGGCCTGTTTGAACTATGAACGTAAACCTTTATTGACTTTCAGAGCTATATGTGGGGAATTGCTTGCCTATTTCTTTATATGAGAAACATTTGTTATTACATGAGATGATGGAATACCTTGGACTATAAAATCTTACTTGACAAACGATTTCTACTATAAAGATCACCTATAATACATGAAATAGAGATCCCATACCTAGTTATAAAATCATTTTTAACATCTGATTTTAAAACTTAATACACTATTAAGAGAATATGGATGAAGACCAGGAAAAGATCCCTTCCATGTTGAAAGCAATATGTGAAACCATTAATTCAGTGTGTGACAAAATAAGATGCAACATAAAAGAACAAGATGCCAGCTTAGATATACAAACCCAAATTTTGACTACAACCAAAGAACTAACAAAGCAGAAGAAGTGGAACAATCAAATGCTAAGACAGAGGACTCAATTGACCAACAAATATAGTTAATGGAAAATCCAGAAAAGGGAGTGACAACACTGAAAATGGAAAAGACTTTTTATATAAATCAGAAGAAATTTGAGGAAAAAGAAGAAGACCAGATTGAATGGAAGATAAACATATCAGGACAATCATGAGAAATTGGAATAATAGAGATTTATTTATTTATTTATTTATTTATTTATTTAATCCCATTTATACCCCGCCCTTCTCCCGAGGGACTCAGGGCGGCTTACAGGTAAATAAAAACAGTACAATACAATAGATATCTCTAAAAGCCAAATTAAAATATATATTAAATAACCTGTATTAAGTTTAATATTATAAAATCCCTTTAAAATCCCTATAAAATCC
>NW_015386213.1:0-1894 GCF_001527695.2 Protobothrops mucrosquamatus | reverse complement strand
CTCCCACTGACCGTACCTATCACAACACCCTCCCCTGGTCCCCCTACCTCCCCCCTGATCACTTTAGTGCCGCGTCCCCCAGACATGGCATGGATTGGCCTACCCACCCTACCCCCCCATACCCCCTAAAAATTTATCAAAACACCCCACTAAAAACCTAATCAATTTGGGTTTTTTCCCACTAGTTACTGCTGCACACCACCTCTCAGAGAGATGATCTAATGAACAAAAATGGGCTAGTCCTTTCAAAAAATGGCAACTAAATGGTCTCTCTTATTTCAAATAATATTTATAATAATAGAGGAAAATCTATTTGATGATTTAAAGGCACTGACATGGAAGGCTAGTTGGCAAAGGAAGAAAGCTAGAATAAGGCTGAAGAAAATTGGGGTTTTGATTTATTAGAGGGGATTTCATATTGCCAATTAGAGGGTTAAAGGGAGAAGTTGAGATAAGGGGAATTTTGGTCATTTAATTTAAAATATTTGGAAAACAGTTGAAAATAAGGATTCTATTTGTTTAATATTTAAAAATTAGAATTATGAATATGTTTGATTTATTGATTAACCCAGACAATATATACAACGGTTTTGATTTATTGAAGGGGAAACTGTATTATTAATTAGATGATTTAATATGGTGGGAAATAGATAACTTTTAGAAAATAGAACAAGACTATACTCAAATAGATAAGATGTGTATTTTGAACATTAGATTCTGTTATGAATTGAGATAAGGAAAACTTTGGTTACCTAAAGCCTGGAAATTATAAATATCAAATGTTAAATTTGAATTGATGGGAAACTAAAAATTGAGAAAAAACAATAACAGGACATTGATTGTCTATAAAGATTGAATGTAAAAGTAATTAAGATATGTATAAGCTAAAATGTATTGATAAATGTAATAAAGATGTTTTTACTTAGTTGATATAATAAGAACTGTATTAGCTTAAATACGAGATAGTAGCTATTAAGGGAAAAAGAGAGGAAATGTTTGATGTTGTAACTTGAGATTTGTACTAAAGATTTTTGTATGTTATTGAATTAATGATTAACCCAGCTACCACGTTGCTTTTTAAATACCTAAATGTAAAATTAGAAAACTAATAAAATATTATAATAAAAGTAACTTCATCCTGCATTTGTTGTTTAATGAAGCTGCAAGATAAATGTCAAAAGCAAAGTGTCATGTGAAAGAATGAGTCCCTCTTTAATTCCTTAGGGCCTGATAATGACTTATAAGAAAATAACACCATTTATTATTAAATCTTCATGAAATAATCAAGTAACTTATCCTATGATGTCATATCTGCATATTGTTAGAAATTAAAAAGAAGAAAGATATTATATGTACTTCTCCTTACCCAATAGTACCTCACAAAAGCCATACAATATAGTTTTTGTTGTTTTCAAGTCATTACTTAACACTAGATTGCATGGATTTCAGAAATACAGAAATGGCACATGAAAATAGTATGCATCATTGGGATATGGCTAATAGTCTTAAGCTTTTGGCCTTTATTGTTACTAAATTGATGTGATACTCACTTTGGTATTCTGCCCAGCAATGAAATCAGAAGGAATCTTCAAGCAGAAAACTGGGGAATTTCCAACATGAACATTTCATTATGTGGTTTGGGGTTTTTTACATATTACTTTATGTTTTATCCTTAAATCAGTCTCAGTTGAATTGTACCACATGTTATGCTTGGAGATCTTCCCAGTGATTTGTTCAGCAGAAGACAAGTAAAGGATAGTTCCAAACTCATCCAGATTCAACTCTGATACCATAGTGATAAGTTTATTTTCTAAATAAAACAGTGACATCTCCTTATTTCCTTCAAGTTTGTTATCTATAGTTCAGGTTTTTGTTTGTTTGTTTTTGTAAGCTT
>NW_015386212.1:50738-53725 GCF_001527695.2 Protobothrops mucrosquamatus | reverse complement strand
AATAGAATAGAAAATATGGAATGGAATGGAATAGAATGGAGTGGAATAGAATAGAATAGAATAGAAAATAGAATAGAATAGAATAGAATAGAATAGAATAGAATAGAATAGAATAGAATAGAATAGAATAGAATAGAATAGAATAGAATAGAAAATATGGAATGGAATAGAATGGAGTGGAATAGAATAGAATAGAATAGAATAGAATAGAATAGAATAGAATAGAATAGAATAGAATAGAATAGAATAGAATAGAATAGAAAATATGGAATAGAATAGAATAGAATAGAATAGAATAGAATAGAATAGAATAGAATAGAATAGAATAGAATAGAATAGAATAGAATAGAATAGAAAATATGGAATGGAATGGAATGGAATAGAATAGAATAGAATAGAATAGAATAGAATAGAATAGAATAGAATAGAATAGAAGCTGGAAGGGACCTTGGAGGTCTTCTAGTCCAGCCCCCTGCTCAAGCAGGAGAACCTATACCATCTCAGACCAGTGACTATCCAGCCTCTTCTTAAAAATATCCAGTGATGGAGCATCCACGATTTCTGGTGGCAAGGTGTTCCACTGGTTAATTGTCCTCACTGTCGGGAAGTTTCTCCTTAATTCCAGGTTTCTTCTCTCTTTGATGAGTTTCCAACCATTGTTTCTTGTCCTGCCCTCTGGTGCCTTGGAGAATAATTTGACCCCCTCCTCTTCTTTGTGGCAGATACTGGAACACTGTTATCATGTCTCCCCTATTTCTTCTTTTCTTTAGACTAGCCAACAATTCCCTGGCTAGGAAATTCTGGGAGTTAAAATCCACAATTCTTAAAGTCGCCAAGGTTGCAGACCCCCTGCTCTAAATTAAAGGGCTGGGTCTATGTTTTAATTAATTGTATGTTTTAGTGTTTAATTTCATAGTTTTTACAGTATGCCACTATTCCCTAGTTCTAGAACTAACATTTGCTTCAACAACTGTAAATCCTGAAGTTAATTTTTACCCTGTGTTTTAGCCTTATGCTGGGCCAAGACCAAAATAAATGAAATACTATAATAATAATAACGATATCTAAAATTAGCTCTATAATAAAATGTGAAAAGACAAGGTTTCAGCTATGTGAAGAGTTCAATAAACAGACCCCTTGTTTCTAAAATAGAAAAGGAAAAATGCATTAATGCGTCGACGCCAACCCACTCTTCAAAAACCGCTGACCAGAATCCACAAAAGTTTAAGAGAAAACATTTAGAGCTCTTTCATTTTACCTCTATGCCTCTCTTCACAGTTTTGAATGTGGAACGCAGTTCATTTTTCAGCAGTTCTGAACATTTAAAAAAAAAAGTTCTTGAGAAAATAAAAAGGAAACTTGATAATTTTGAGATTTCAGGGTTGGGAAATAGAGAAACGTAGAATTTTAATCCAAACAAAACATTTTAAAGAGATATTTAGAAGATTAATAATAATAATAATAATAATAATAATAATAATAATAATAATAATAATAATAATAATAATAATAATAATAATAATAATAGTAAAGTTGGAAGGGACCTTGAAGGTCATCTAGTCCAACCCCCTGCTCAGGCAGGACACCCTATACCATTTCAGACAAATGGCTGTCCAGTCTCTTCTTAAAAACTTCCAGTGTTGGAGCATTCACCGCTTCTGGAGGCAGGTGGTTCCACTGGTTAATTGTTCTGACTGTCAGGAAGTTTCTCCTTAGTTCCAGGTTGCTTCTCTCCTTGATGAGTTTCCATCTGTTGCTTCTTGTCCTGCCTTCGGGTGCTTTGGAGAATAGCTTGACTCCCTCTTCTTTGGATGGACATCATATACAGAATTTAATAACCACAACTAGGAGCTAAGCCCCAAACAAGATAATTTAAGCCTAATGGACACCCACTAAAAATAAGAAGAAATGATGAACAATCTTTCATTTCACAACATATGGATAGACTTCACCATAGTTTCAACTGGGAAACAGTGACCATCCTAGACCAAGCCAAGGCACGCTGGCTGAGGAATTCTGGGAGTTGAAGTCCACACCTCTTAAAATGGCCGAGGTTGAGAAACACCGGCTTAACTCTTTCTGAGTTAGCATTATTTCCCCCACACATTATGTCAGGGGTCTTCAAACGTGGCTCTTTTAGGACTTGTGGACTTCAACTCCCAGAATGACACCAAGCTGGCAGGAATAGCCAACACTCCAGAAGACAGGCTTAAGATACAGGAAGACCTGGACAGACTTGAACACTGGGCACTATCTAACAAAATGAAATTCAATGGTGAAAAAAGCAAGGTTCTACATTTAGGCAAGAAAAACCAAATGTACAGGTATAGTATAGAGGGTACCTTGCTCAATAGTAGTAACTGTGAGAGGGATCTCGGAGTCCTAGTGGACAATCACTTAAATATGAGCCAGCCGTGTGCTGCAGCTGCCAAAAAAGCCAACACAGTGCTGGGCTGCATTAATAGAGGGATAGAATCAAGATCACGTGAAGTATTAATACCACTTTACAATGCCTTAGTAAGGCCACACTTGGAATACTGCATCCAGTTTTGGACACCACGATGTAAAAAAGATGCTGAGACTCTAGAAAGAGTACAGAGAAGAGCAACAAAGATGATTAGGGGACTGGAGGCTAAAACATATAAGGAACGGTTGCTGGAATTGGGGATGTCTAGTTTAACGAAGAGAAGGACGAGGGGGGACACGATAGCAGTCTTCCAGTCTCTCAGGGGCTGCCACAAAGAAGTCTGTATTGGCAGGGGGACAGAGGTCGACTCCTAGACCCCTAACGCAGTCTGTATTGGCAGGGGGACAGAGGTCGACTCCTAGACCCCTAACTTGTGGGGTTCCTCAGGGGTCGGTCCTCTCCCCCCTTTTGTTCAATATTTATGTAAAGCCGCTGGGAGAGATCATTCGTGGCTTTGGGGTGGATTTCCATCAGTACGCTGACGATACGCAGCTGTACATTTCCACCCCAGGCCACCCCA
>NW_015386212.1:46639-49327 GCF_001527695.2 Protobothrops mucrosquamatus | reverse complement strand
TAATAATAATAATAATAATAATAATAATAATAATAATAATAATAATAATAATAATAATTCCTCAGGTGCCTGGCTGAGGAATTCTGGGAGTTGAAGTCCACAAGTCATAAAAGGGCCACGTTGGAAGACCCCTGCTTTAAGGAAACTTGGCCTAACCCAAGCCAACTGACCTTTCCCAGAAAAGAAACCAAGATGGTTTGATCCTAGGGCAGAAACTGCTCCAAGGAACACCTGAGATAGAAGCAAGCAACCCAAAACATCCTTGGGGGTGGGGGCCCCTCTGTGAACAAAATGAAATCCCAGAGAAATGTTTTTAGGAACTGAAGGGCTCCTGGCCAGAATTACCAATCGGTCTTGTTTGGAAACTGATATAATTTGCAACGAAAGAAAGGAAAAGGCAGCTCCTTTGGCTGACCTCGTGTTTTTTCGCATCGATGTGATCATGCATCCGGGCAAAGCAAAGACAGGTCCCCACAACCAGGATTCTGCCTTGGCTTGTGGCCAAGACTTTAAAGATTTCCGCCGAGCTGGAACAACAGCAGCCCAGCACAGTGTTTTTGTTGGCCTTTTTTTGGGGAGGGGGGCTGAAATCCTTCTAAAGCTGGGCTGAAATCCTCTCTCAACGTCTTTTCTCTCCAACTCTCTTTGTGATCCCACAGCTGCAGGGCTGGGCAAGGACGATGGGAGATCAGAAGCGGGGGGCCCTTATCAAGCACCACGGGGCGCCCTTGTTGACTTGCATCTACCCTTGTTTGTCATCCTTCCTTGAAGGGGCATCAGTTGAACCTCCGGTCTTCAATTCGGTTCCAATTCAGTTCAGGAGTGGCAGCGCGGCACAATTTCGTAGTCTTTTTTTGGTCACTGCAGATGGTCCTCTGCAAATGACCAAAACTGAGCCCCAAAACCTCCGTTGCTAAGTGAGACGTTTGCTAAGTGAGTTTTGCCCCATTTTACGACCTTTCTAGCCACCGTTGTTAAGCGAATCACTGCACTTGTTCAGTTAGGGACACGGTTGTTAAGTGAATCCGGCTTCCCCCACTGACTTTGCTTGTCAGAAGGTCGCAAAAAGGGATCACGTGACCCCTCCGGGACGCCGCAACCGTCGTAAGTACATGCCAGTTGCCAAGCGTCTGAATTTTGATCATGTGACCAATGGATGTCGCAACGGTCGTAACTGTGAAAAACGGATGTATGCCAGTAACTGATGTGTGGATCTGAATCCATCTTTTGTAGGTCCGTCTTCAATACACCCAAACAAGCCAATATTACTGAGAGATGGGACAATTTATGTCTCTCATCACTAAAAGCACTCCAAGATTTCATTCCTAAATGTCCTTCACAGTAATGCTGTTCGTGTCATGAAGGTGATTATCTCCAAATCTCCATCTGAAGAAGAAAAATGGAATTTGAAGGCCTTCAAGGACGAACAGCAAACATCACAAAACCCTCTAAATTTGACTCGTGGATTTGGTGAACTGCAGCTTAGGCTTTGCCCCAACCCCAAAAAGCTTCCTTTTTAAGCCATATCAATATTTACCTGCTTTTATTTTGAGCTTACTCTAAGTCTAACTCTCACAAACTCTGCCCTTGGTCACGCTCTCAAGAAAGTCCCCACTGTCAACAGAGCATTTTGAATCGGCAGACGCGATCCAGCAAATTAAGAAACTGCTAAAATTTTGTTCGGTTTAAGACTCTACAAATCCAAAGGAAAACAGAAACCGTTTTCAGAATAGTTGACTGGAAAAAAAATCTTTTCATTTTCTTGGAATCTGTTGAGTCTGCTACAGTATAATTCTGGTCTTGAAGTTCAGGGCACCAAAGTTATAACAGAGTGACAGAGTTGGAAGGGACCTTGGAGGTCTTCTAGTCAACCCCCTGCTCAAGCAGGAGACCCTATGCCATTCCAGACAAGTGGCTCCTCCAGTGATGAAGCACCCACAATTTCTGGAGGCAAGTTGTTCCACTGTCAGGAAATGTCTCCTTAGTTCTAGGTTGCTTCTCTCCTTGATGAGTTTCCATCCGTTGCTTCTTGTCCTGCCTTCAGGCGCTTTGGAGAATGGCTTGACTCCCTCTTCTTTGGGGCAGCCCCTGAGATATTGGAAGACTGCTATCATGTCATCCCTCGTCCTTCTCTTCTCTAGATTGGCCATACCCAATTCCTGCAACCGTTCTTCATATGTTTTAGCCCCTTAATCCTCTTTGTTGCTCTTCTCTGCACTCTTTCCAGAGTCTCAACATCTTTTTTATATCGTGGCGACCAAAGCTGGATGCCGTATTCCAAGTGTGGCCTTACCAAGGCCTTGTAAAATGGTACATAACCCAAGGGCCATCCTATTCTTTCTTGCATTGAAGACAAATTTCTCTTTGTGCTGGGTTCCTGCCAGAAATCAATGCCCAGGGACAGAACTCCCACAGCAGCTAATTTCTACTCTCCAGATGTGCTAATTTTTTTTATTCTGAGTTGCTTGCTTTCTGGATGAAGACTCTTTTGATGAACCAAGTCCCGTTTCATCCCAGGCAGCGACGGCCACGTCTGCAATTTGGGCCAACCACTTCCTACTTGGGATTCTTAAAACAACAATATAAGCAACCTGACAACAGGATCGCTCCTTGTATTTCAGAGAGAGAGAGAGAGAGAGAGAGAGAGAGAGAGAGAGAGAGAGAGAGAGAGAGAGAGAGAGAGAGAGA
>NW_015386212.1:40565-44099 GCF_001527695.2 Protobothrops mucrosquamatus | reverse complement strand
TTATTATTATTATTATTATTATTATTATTATTATTATTATTATTACTTCTTGTCCAAGAAACTTCTTCAGTTCTTCTTGGATGAGAACCGAAACGTCTTCAAGGAAGAACAAAGAAAAGTCCGGTGGCCTTTTGAAAAACCACCTCTGGGACAACCTTGACCTGGATGATTGAGCATCTCCATAGACATCTGATTATCTTCATGCGAAATGTAGATAAAGGAAGCCACAGAACAGGCAGGAAATGGTGAAATAGACTGACTTCATATTGGCAAAGGAATATGACCAGGCTGAATATTTCCCCTTTATTTATTCAACCTAGATGGTGAATATATATATATATCAAAGGCTGGTAGATTGGAAGAAGATGAGGGTGGTTTCTCAGCTGGGGGAAGACACATCCGTAACCCACGGCCATGCTGATGACATTACTCTGATAGATGAGGGTGCAAAGAGTCTGTAAGCTCTAAGTAGTAGAAGTCAAGGACTGCAGTGAACAACGGGAGTAAAATTAAACACAAAGTAAAACTAATCAGACCAGCAACAACAACCAGCCCAAAGAAGAGATGATGGATAACTTCTACCGTTTAGATTAACCATCAAAGGAACAGCCAGTCAAGAAATACACCACTGGGAAGGAGAGCCATGAAGGCCTAGGAAATATTATTCAGACGCCGTGATTCCTACAAAAATACAAATAATGCAGGCAAGTGTTTTACCTGTGACATTTATTGAAGTGGAAGTTAGGCTTTGAAGAAGCAGACAGAAAGACTGTTGAAGCCTTTGAACTCTGGCGTTGGAGAAGACCGCGGGGAATATCACGGAGAACGAAAGTGACAAATGAACGGTCATCAAAAAAAAACTCAACCCGGAGTTATGGATCGCAGAAATTATTCCACTTCAGGCACATTGTGCAAAGACCCATGTTCTCTGGAGGAAGGCTGTCATGCTGGAAAAGGTAATAGTAGTAATAATAATAATAATAATAATAATAATAATAATAACAACAACAACAACAACAACAACAATAATAATAATAATAATAATAATAATAATAATAAAGTTGGAAGGGACCTTGGAGGTCATCAAGTCCAACCCCCTGCTCAGGCAGGAAACCCTATACCATTTCAGACAAATGGCTGTCCAGTCTCTTCTTAAAAACTTCCAGTGTTGGAGCATTCACCGCTTCTGGAGGCAGGTAGTTCCACTGGTTAATTGTTCTGACTGTCAGGAAGTTTCTCCTTAGTTCCAGGTTGCTTCTCTCCTTGATCAGTTTCCATCCGTTGCTCCTTGTCCTGCCTTCAGGGGCTTTGGAGAAGAGCTTGACTCCCTCTTCTTTGGGGCAGCCCTTGAGATATTGGAAGACTTGCTATCATGTGCCCCCTTGTCCTTCTCTTCATTAAACTGGACATACCCAATTCCAGCAGCCATTCCTTATGTTTTAGCCTCCAGTCCCCTAATCATCTTTGTGGCTCTTCTCTGGACTCTTTCTAGAGTCTCAACATCTTTTTTACATCGCGGTGACCAAAACTGGATGCAGTATTCCAAGTGTGGCCTTACCAAGGCCTTGTAAAGTGGTATTAACCCTTCACGTGATCTTGATTCTATCCCTCTTTTAATGCAGCCTAGCACTGGCATCTTTCCTGTATATTCTTTTCTTTTGCCACATATGCCATTTTCTCTGCTTGTCCTCTCCCTGTTCCATCACACACACCCCTCCACACCTATGTCACACTGAGATTTATTTTCTTTTGTTTTTTTAAACCTGAGTTACTGAATTTGGGCTGCGTAAATTTGGGCTGTTGTATCCCTTTGCTGCCATCCTGTGGCCATCTGGTCCAAATCCTGAATAGTCCTGTAAGACATGTCTCAAAGGAGACAGGAGAAAGGAGAGGCTAGGTGGGTCTGTGGAGGACAGAGGGCAAGGAGAAGGGCACAAGTCCCCCTCCACAACCCTCAATGACAAAAGAGTGTCAAAAGAGATTGCCCTTCTCTCTGCAGAAGCCACCACTGTTCTTGTCAGAATCAGAATCGGAATAGAGATGGAAGGGACCTTGGAGGTCTCCTAGTCCAGCCCCCTGCTCAAGCAGGAGACCCTAGACCATCCCAGACAAGTGGCCATCCAGTCTCTTCTGGAAAATCTCCAGTGATGAAGCACCCACAACTTTTGGAGGCAGGTTGTTCCTCTGGTCAATTTTCTATCAGGACATGTCTCCTTAGTTCCAGGTTGCTTCTCTCTTTAGTCAGTTTCCAACCATTGTTTCTTGTCCTGCCTTCAGGGGCTTTGGAGAAGAGCTTGACTCCCTCTTCTTTGGGGCAGCCCCTCAAATACTGGAAGACTGCTATCGTGTCCCCCCTCATCCTTCTCTTCATTAAACTAGACATACTCAATTCCTGCAACCATTCTTTGTATGTTTTATCCTCCTGTCTCCTAATCTTTTTGTTCCCCTAGTCCTTCTTTTCTCTAGATTAGCCAAATCCTGCAGATGTTCTTCAAATGTTTTGGTCTCCAGGCCTTTAATCATCTTAGTTGCTCTTCTTAGCACTTTTTTTTCCCCCAAAGTCTCCACATCTTTTTTGCAATGTGGGGATCAAAACTCCATGTCATTGTTGCTTGATCCTCCCCTGTGATCTGCCCAACCTTTTGACATTCAAGAAGAGAGGCAGAAGAACGTGTAGCTGCTACTCAACCAGGAGTGAGTGGAGCAGGGCAGGTGAGGGGTGCAGAAAATGACAGGTGTGTGATGACAGCGTCCCACCAACGATGGAAGTCAGGTGTTAGAAGCCATGATGTCTGATATGGTCCCCCATCATGGCGCACTTGTTGTCCTTTTGACAGCACCGTGATTTGTGATTTTGTGATTTTATTAGATTTATACCCCGCCCTTCTCCTGGCGGACCCAGGGCGGCTTACAGCAAGCTAAAAACAGATAAAGAACCTACAAACACCATTTTAAAATATAATTAAAAGAAATATTAATTTTGCTGTTTCATTTAAAATTTTGTTAACACCCAATATAAAATCAAATTAAAATCCAATCTAAAATACCCCTCAGGCCACCGTGGCTTGTGATGGTAAGGGCAGAGGTCAAAGAGGGAGGGCTGGACTAGAAGACCTTCAAGGTCCCTTCCAACTCTGGTATTCTGTATTCTGGAAAAGTGTGGGATAGGGAATCAATTAAGCTTTTGAACTGCTGTTAGGCTCAGAGCTAAAGAGGGAGGCAGACAGCACAATATTTGTTCCTGTTTAACTTCTGCGGGGAACCCCGAAAGAGTTCTAGAGTCAGATAAAATGCCTGCATTCCATTTTGAAAGGTTCACTCAAGGACATCAGAACATAAGAAGAAGAAGAAGAAGAAGAAGAAGAAGAAGAAGAAGAAGAAGAAGAAGAAGAAGAAGAAGAAGAAGAAGAAGAAGAAGAAGAAGAAGAAGAAGAAGAAGAAGAAGAAGAAGAAGAAGAAGAAGAAGAAGAAGAAGAAGAAGAAGAAGAAGAAGAAGAAGAAGAAGAAGAAGAAGAAGAAGAAGAAGAAGAAGAA
>NW_015386212.1:35956-40425 GCF_001527695.2 Protobothrops mucrosquamatus | reverse complement strand
AAGAAGAAGAAGAAGAAGAAGAAGAAGAAGAAGAAGAAGAAGAAGAAGAAGAAGAAGAAGAAGAAGAAGAAGAAGAAGAAGAAGAAGAAGAAGAAGAAGAAGAAGAAGAAGAAGAAGAAGAAGAAGAAGAAGAAGAAGAAGAAGAAGAAGAAGTAGTAGTAGTAGTAGTAGTAGTAGTAGTAGTAGTAGTAGTAGTAGTCCCTTTCAAAAGTATTACAAGCCTTCCAGATATGTGCTCCTGGCTCCTGGACAGTAAAAAAGTCACTGTTGACTTTGCTGCTATAAAAAAATATCTGACAGAAGTCTGATTAATTAGCAAGCTCTCCCTCTTGAACTAGTCTTGTGGGTTGTATATTGCGGTTGGGGAGGGCCTCTGGTTTCTTAGTTGCACTTTAAATATGTTCAATAGGTCAGCAGGAGGCAAAAGGATGGGGTGCCTGTGAATCAAAATCTCCCCCCCCTTTTTTTTTTTGCCTTGGCTCTTCCTTGTAAAACAAAAAAAGACAATGGAGGCTTCCAGTTCTGAACAGCATTCACCCTTTTCTTGGATTCAGCCAATGAGAGACCTCGTTATATCTCTTTGAAACTCCCAGGGTGGGATTCTCCCAGGTATAATATTCCTAAAGCCGGTTTTAGTGCAGTGGGTGGCTGTGAGTTCTAGTTCTGTTTAGACACAAAGCCAGCTGGGTTGACTTTGGGCCAGTCCATCTCTCCTAGCCCTGGGACGGAGGCAATGGCAAAGTGCTTCTGACATCCTGGCAGGAAAACTGGGGTGAGTTTTCCAGGCAGTCAACAACTTCAAAGGCACAATCCTCAGAGCATTCATAGAACGTAGAATATCAGAGTTGGAAGGGGCCTTGGAGGTCTTCTAGTCCAACCCCTGTTCAAGCAAGGTGACCCTATGCCATTTCAGACAAATGGCTGTCCAATCTCTTCTTGAAAAGCTCCAGTGATGGAGCATCCACAACTTCTGGAGGCAAGTTGTTCCACTGGTTAATTGTTCTCACTGTTTCTCCTTAGTTCTAGGTTGCTTCTCTCCTTGATTAGTTTCCATCCGTTGCTTCTTCTCCTGCCTTCAGGTGCTTTGGAAAATAAGTCGACCCCCCCTCTTCTTTATGGCAACCCCTTAAACATTGGAAGATGCTATCATGTCACCCCCTATTCCTTCTTTTCATTGCTTCTTGTCCTGCCTTCAGGCACTTTGGAGAATAGCTTGACTCCCTCTTTTTTGGGGCAGCCCCTGAGATATTGGAAGATTGCTATCATGTCCCCCCTCGTCCTTCTCTTCATTAGACTAGACATACCCAATCCCAGCAGCCGTTCCTTATATGCTTTAGCCTCCAGTCCCCTGATCATCTTTGTTGCTCTTCTCTGTACTCTTTCTAGAGTCTCAGCATCTTTTTTACATCGTGGTGACCAAAACTGGATGCAGGATTCCAAGTGTGGCCTTACCAAGGCCTTGTAAAGTGGTATTAACCCTTCACGTGATCTTGATTCTATCCCTCTGTTAATGCAGCCTAGCACTGGCATCTCTCCTGTATATTCTTTTCTTTTGCCACATATGCCATTTTCTCTGCTTGTCCTCTCCCTGTTCCATCACACACACACACCCCTTCATTAAACTAGACATACCCAATCCCATCAACCTTTCCTTATATGTTTTAACCTCCAGTCCCCTAATCATCTTTGTTGCTCTTCTCTGCACTCTTTCCAGAATCTCAACATTTTTTTTTGTATTGTAGTGACCGGAACAATATTCTCCAGCAGAATGTCTTACCTGCTCGTAACCTGCCTCGGAGGCATTTACAAACCGCTGAATTTTATTTCCTTGAGATCCGAGATGAATTAAATAAGAGCAACGGTAGACAAAAGGGGAAAGAGGCATTAGCGCAGGGTGCAGTTTGTTTTAAGAAGTATCAGTAACTGTAATTCTAAACACTTTTATTATAAAGGAAAAGGGTTTAGAAATTCAGCCTAATGTTTGAATAAAGTTCCTGGTCTTTGTTAGCCTCGTAGTGAAAAGCTTTTGTTTAGAAAGGGGACGATCTGAGCAGATCCCAGCGGAAAGCGGCAATTTGATTCTCAAGAGGGCTCCTGTCAGACTAAATATTTGCCTATCGTTTCTTTCCCGTGTGCTTTCGTCTAATAAATAAATGCCGTATATGGAATTATTGTAAAAGGGAAGAGAAAGCAGAGAAAAGCAGACCGGGTTTTCTCTCTCATCCTCCAAGAAAGAAAGGATTAGCCCCTCGAATAAACTTTCTCTGAAGCGACCTCGATGCCTTAATCCAGATTTGTACAACTAGCTGCTTTGTTTTGTATATTTGCTGGAGGCCGCAGAAGCTTTTCGACTCACAATTCCATCAGGGGATACACACTGCAACTGGAGCGAGCCTTAAAAACAGCACGGGTTATTAATGAAATTGAATTAATTAAAATTAAATTGAATGAATAGGGCTTTTCTGGGTTTTTGGTTTTTGACCTCAGCCACTGATGCCTTTCCATGTCTCTCTCTCCCAACTTCCCAATTTCCCAGCAAAACATTTAGGAGGACAAAACAGTCCTTGATAAGCAGCCTTAATTGGCTGTCAGACCTTCAAAAACAGTGTGCAGTAAACAGTCAAGGATGAGGATCAAAAAAAGCCAGGATGAGGATCGTGAGGTTCAGCCGAAGTTCTGCCCCCTTTTTATGGGTGTTGGCAATGCCTGCGAAGAAAGGGCAAGGCTTCCATTGGGTGGGTGGGGGGCACTGCCACCATCTTGATCCTTTTGGCTTCACAAATCCTCCTGGAAACTCCACAGACACCAGAGGAGATTCAAACTCCTAAATCAGTGTTTCTCAACCTTGACAATTTTAAGGCATATGGACTTCAACTCCCAGAATTCCACAGCCAGCAATGCTGGCTGTGGAATTCTGGGAGTTGAAGTCCACATGCCACATGCCTTAAAATTGTCAAGGTTGAGAAACACTGTTGACCTAAATCAAGAAACTGCTCCATGGACAGGAGTTGAAAAACTGCTTCCAGTCTTGATTTCTTGACCCATGCCTATTTCCAACAGGATGTTAAGGATGTGTGTGTGTGTGTGTGTGTGTGTGTGTGTGTTGTTTAGGGATTTATTTGTTTATTTTTAATGCATTCAGAGGAGAAACGCTTCAGAATTAAGGAACAAAAAATTCAGGGGAAGCTTATCCAGAGCACTGATTAGCATCCTATTTCACTTTGTTGGTCAAACTCCCTCTGCAGTCCTCTTTCCCAGGATATGTGTGATAAGATTTATATTCCATTTTTTTAATCTCTAAGAGCTCCTAACATTTGTAGTGATGGATTGTTAGAAAGAGAAAGAAAAAGAGAAAGAGAAAGAAAAAAGAGATAGGATAGATAGACAGACAGATACTGTAGATGATATACGATAGATGGATGATATAGACAGGCAGACATAGATAGGTGATAGAGGACAGAGATATATAGAGATAGATAGATAGATAGATAGATAGATAGATAGATAGATAGATAGATAGATAGATAGATAGATAGATAGATAGATAGATCTAGAGATGATAAACAGAAAGATAGATGAGATAAATGATAGATAGATAGATGACAGATGAATATATATAGATAGAGATAATGATAGAGATAAGTAGATATGAGAGAGAGATGATAAACAATTAGATATGAGATAGATTTTAAAAGATAGATAGATAGATAGATAGATAGATAGATAGATAGATAGATAGATAGATAGATAGATAGATAGATAGATAGATAGCCAGCCAGCCCCTGGCACAGATGGCTTGACAGCAATTTATTATAAATCATTGTCAGCTGAATTGATTCAACCTTTAAAAATACTATTTAATAGAATTATGTTGGGAGAACAAATACCACAGTCTTGGACAAGAGCTTTTATATCTTTGATACCGAAGGATGAGAAGGAGGTTTTGGAACTTAAGGATTATAGACCTATTTCTTTGCTGAATGTGGATTATAAAATTTTTGCAAAAATTTTGGCTAATAGATTGATGCAGATATTGCAATATTATATACATGATGATCAAACTGGTTTTATATCTGGAAGATATATGAAGAATAATATTAGACAAATTGTGAATTTATTGGAATATTTGGACAAGAATAATCAAGTGCCATCGGCTTTTATTTTTTTAGATGCGGAGAAGGCCTTCGACAAATTGGACTGGCACTTTTTACATAAAATGTTGGACTATATGAATTTTGGAAATCAATTTAAAACAGCCATAAAAGCGATTTATCAAAAACAATGCGCTCAAATAATTATTAATGGAGATTTGACAGAACTTATAGATATACAAAAAGGTACTAGACAAGGTTGTCCACTTTCTCCATTATTATTTGTACTGTCTTTGGAAATCCTGTTGTCTAGAATTAGAGAATCTCCAATGATTAAAGGCTTAAAGATTTCTACTAAAGAATACAAGCTTAAAGCTT
>NW_015386212.1:32909-34261 GCF_001527695.2 Protobothrops mucrosquamatus | reverse complement strand
TTTATCAATATGGAGAAGATGGATTGTTTATATTCAAAAGAAGCATAGAGTGGTAGAATATAATTTAGGTTTTTAGTTGTTTACTCTTTCTATCTTTTCATGTAGATTAAGATATTTTGTGGAGTTAGAGATATTAGTATTTGCTTACTTTTATATGAATATTATCCTGGGATTAGGTTTGGGAAGTCTGGGGGGGGGGGTTTACTTGTTATTGTGTTTACTTATGCTATGATTGTTTTTTATGATGGAAAAAAATAAATAAAATTTCTTTGAAAAAAAAAAGATAGATAGATAGATAGATAGATAGATAGATAGATAGATAGATAGATAGATAGATAGATAGATAGACAGACAGACAGACGATGGATGGATGGATGGATGGATGGATGGATGGATGGATGGATGGATGGATAGATAGATAGATAGATAGATAGATAGATAGATAGATAGATAGATAGATAGATAGATAGATAGATAGATAGATCATAGAGATGATAAAGAGATAAAGAGGAATAGACAAATATGAGAGAGATGATAAATAGATGATAGTTGATAGAGATATATAGATATAAATGATAGAGATAAATAGAAAGATATGACAGGTGATAGATGTTAAATAGATGATAGATAGATGATAGATGATGATACATTATACATAGATATGAGAGAGAGAGAAATACAGAGAGAAAGATTACTGAGGTAAAGAGAGGGGGGGCTAATAAAATTATAATAAAACTCTGAACTCTGATGATACCTTTCCTCATATCGCTTATAAGAAACTTGGTGGTAGAACTTTAAAATGCAGAGAGTCTTTGCGTTGCCTTTCAAGGCCTTATCTGGTGAAGATTTCTGCTCTAAAAAGAAGGGATCCAATTCGGCCGAGGCCCTGGGCTGCCCTCTGCTGAGTTATCTCAGTGGGATTTCCTCTGAACTCAAGTACATATCAAGAAGGAAAGAATGGTTTGACACTTTTATAATATGTTGCTTTATTAGGAACCGTCCCCTGCTGCGCCCAACGAGACTTTCCAAGGAAATAGGCTCAAGATTGCAGACTTAGATAATTAAACACTGAGTGCCAGGAGGTTAAGTTAAAATAAACTTAATAAAAAGCCATCGTGGAAATGGCTCCTTAGGTTGAAATGTTGCGCGCGGGTGTATAATGTACAACTAACCAAATTACGATGCGTGAATTGGGGGCGACACACAATCTCCATCCTTCTATTATTTAATCTGAGGCAAAATGTTTGTTTTTAATTAGGAAAAAAAAAATCCAGAAATATAGAACGCTGTAAGACGTCGAGGAAGTATAATATACGCATCGGTGCACAAACTTTTCAGCATTTTTTTCTTAC
>NW_015386212.1:28757-31813 GCF_001527695.2 Protobothrops mucrosquamatus | reverse complement strand
TCTTACACTTCTCTTTCTTAGCTCTTCCCAAAACAGGACAAAATTCACAGAAATCTGCATAAAAGATAAAGCTTGCCAACTTTCACAAAAGCCGCCCCAAGAGTTTTCAAACGATAGCTTAAAAATTTCTAGAATTACAAACAAACCAACAAAATTCCCGGCTTTTTCTCGTAGTCTTGAGAAAGACGTGGTGGTTTTTTTCCCTTCATGTTGATCCCCCATGTTTAATTCTCAGTGGAAACCAACTCATTATTCCTCAGATGCATTAAATACATTCCAGAAGTAGCAGAAATGCAAAGAATCTTGCCTGCCTTTTTTCTCCCTGCAGATGTCAGTAACTCTTAAGTTCACTATTAGAGTTACTACTATTACTATTAGTTCCGACCGCTAGGTGGCATTGTAGGAGTTCACAATAAATGTGTAGAAAGCCCGTATACCTAAGTACATCTATCTATGGATTGATGGATGGCTAGATGGATAGATAGCTCTTGAGCTATAAAGAAATATCAACGCAGAGATACCTTACATATCCCCCAAATTACACGAGGTAAACAATTGTCCAAAGGAATGGTTTCAGACACAATTATCTGGTTCACAATGCATTTCTTCACTCAGATCCGGGCAAGGGCTTCCGTTGTTGGCCGGCTGAAGGACTATGTACCGAGTCCGCCTTTTCGTTCCTAAATTTCCACAGGTGCCTCGGCAAAGACCCCACGAAGACCACAGGGAGGTCTCACAATCCAAAGGTGTTTCTGCAGGACAGAAGCGGTTTCAAGTTGTTGTTTTTTAAATACACAACTACAGAGTGCAGAGAAGAGCAACGAAGGTGATCAGGGGACTGGAGGCTAAAAGATATAAGGAACGGTTGCTGGAATTGGGTATGTCTAGTGTAGAGAAAAGAAGGACCAGGGGGGACAGGATAGCAGTGTTCCAATCTCTCAGGGGCTGCCCCAAAGAAGAGGGAGTCAAGCTATTCTCCAAAGCGCCTGAAGGCAGGACAAGAAGCAATGGATGGAAACTAATCAAGGAGAGAAGCAACCTAGAACTAAGGAGAAACTTCCTGACAGTGAGGACAATTGACCAGTGGAACAACCTGCCTCCAGAAGTGGTGAACGCTCCAACACTGGAAGTTTTTAAGAGATTGGACAGCCATTTGTCTGAAATGGTGTACTATTCCAGACAAGTGGTTGTCCAGTCTCTTCTTAAAAACCTCCAGTGTTGGAGCACCCACAAATTCTGGAGGCAAATCCTTCCACTGAATAACAGAGTTGGAAGGGACCTTGGAGGTCTTCTAGTCCAGCCCCCTGCTGAAGCAGGAGGTCCTGAACTATTTCAGATAAATGGTTGTCCAATCTCTTCTTAAAAACTTCCAGTGTTGGAGCATTCAGAACTTCTGCCAGTCCAAGGACTGTCAAAACAAAGGAACTATTGAAAGATTTACAAATTACTCAAATAATAATAATAATAATAATAATAATAATAATAATAATAATAATAATAATAATAATAAAGTTGGAAGGGACCTTGGAGGTCATCAAGTCCAACCCCCTGCTCAGGCAGGTAACCCTACACCATTTTGGACAAATGGCTGTCCAGTCTCTTCTTAAAAACTTCCAGTGTTGGAGCATTCACCGCTTCTGGAGGCAGGTGGTTCCACTGGTTAATTGTTCCCGCTGTCAGGAAGTTTCTCCTTAGTTCCAGGTTGCTTCTCTCCTTGATCAGTTTTCATCTGTTGCTTCTTGTCCTGCCTTCGGGTGCTTTGGAGAATAGCTTGACTCCCTCTTCTTTGGGGCAGCCCCTGAGATACTGGGAGACTGCTATCATGTCCCCCCTCGTCCTTCTCTTCGTTAAACTAGACATACCCAATTCCAGCAACCGTTCCTCATATGTTTTAGCCTCCAGTCCCCTAATCATCTTTGTTGCTCTTCTCTGCACTCTTTGTAGAGTCTCAACATCTTTTTTGCATCGTGGTGACCAAAACTGGAAGAAACTGGATTTCTTCCCTTAACTTTAAATTCCCCACTCCCGTTTCCTTCATTTCATCCTGTACTCCCAAAAGAGAAGCTTTGAGGGTGGTTGATGGGTAAAACACGTTGCGTTTGCCCTTCAAGGGTAGGCATTTCTTCCAGGGCTGAGTAATTAAAACAAAACTTTCTCTTTATCCAGGAATAAAGCGCTTACCTGAGACGGAATCCTCCACTTCGTTATCTGTGGTTGTGACGTTTGGTTGAGAGAAGAGGAAGCCCAATTTCTTTCTTTTGAGTTTGGCCATGGACACCCGGGCAATCGGTGGGAGAGTCTTAAGCTTGGGGTAGTAAAATGAGTTTGCAGGGTGACTTGGGGAGGAACAGGTTATCTGTGAAATCAAGCAGTTGCAATTTAATAATAGTAACTTTATTATGGTCATAGACCAGCAATAGACATCACTTTTTACAATATATTAAATAAAATATTAAATTAAAATAGTACTGACATTAATAGTAAACAATAACATCCCTATTAGGAAAATACATGTTCTCAAAATGTTAGGGTCACTCCCTAGTTTACGTGAGTGGATAACTGATTAGTGTGTGAGTAAATATAATGTTCCAAATGTTATTAGAGATATCTCCAAAAATTGGGACACGTTGACGGCTGTAAATCTATAACCAATTTTTTTCTTGTGGACATTGCCGCAACAAGCAGGTACAAACAGGAGGTGAGTTTCACTCACCAGAAATCATTGCAGTGTGGAAGAAGCCTGATTAGGTTTCCACTTCCTGTCCCAGTTCCCTCTTTTCTCCTCCCTTACGGTCCCAGAGGTGCTTTTTTTCAGGAGGCAACTGGACTTTCTTGTTTTTCTTTGAAGATGTTTCGCTTCTCATCCCAGAAGCTTCTTCAGCTCTGACTAGACCAGGAGTAGGTAACCTGGGCTCTCTTATGACTGGTGGACTTCAACTCCCAGAATTCCTGAGCCAGCCATGCTGAGGGGAAAGGGAGAGGTTTCCAAGCTGAGCCATGCTGGCTCAGGAATTCTGGGAGTTGGAGTCCACGAGTCATGAGGGGGCCATAGTTCC